>NW_021319558.1:228281-275368 GCF_001605985.2 Dendrobium catenatum
AGAAATCTTATAGGGAACAACAAGAAATCTTCTAAGTTACAAATCAACAGATCCCACACAAAATACAACAGACTCAAGAAAGGAAAAAGATTACAAACTTACACAGACCTAGTCTACCCAATCTTGAGCTGGTTCCAAATTGCAGTCTGATCGTGTGGACCTGAAACGTTAGCACAAAAGGCAATCGTAGAGAAATAAGGAATGTTTGCTATCATCAAAATCATAAACCATTGATCTGCAACATAAAGTTCTACTAAGATGCTGCACAGTAATAAAATTAATAGAATTAATCCAAGAGTCATTAAAAACTACTTTGTCAAGCCTTTACCATACATGACCAGGTAAAGTTATTGCCAACAAACCCAATATCAATTAAATTATAACACAAAATCATATTATTGAAATCAGACAGAAAATGAAAAGAATGGGAAGACTCTCCAATTTGTTCAGAAGGCGTAGTAATAGCATTAAAGTCACCACTAACCAACCAAGGTAATGACATATACTATGAAAATTTGAAAGCTGATCCCATAACAATTTTCTAGTGTAAAGGGAAGCGGCAGCATAGACAAAAGAAGCACAACAATGAAAATTAAAAGCCTCAATTTTACAATGCATAACTTGATTAAAATCTCCTATAATATTAATTTTAATATGAGTTTTCCAAAAAAAAAAAAAACCAGATTTTGTTAGCCACATTCACAGTGGCATGGTTAAAACCTTGAAAATGAGAGTTATTAAACAACCTAGAAGCAGGGATAAGGGGTTCCAGTAAGACAAGAATAGAAATATAATGAACATAACATAAATTTTTAACACTAATCCTAGAAGATGGACAACCAATGCCCCTAACATTCCAGATAATAGTACTAAACATACATAAATATTAATGAGAAGTATTCGAACGAGTATTTTAAGAAGTGTTTCTAGGTGGATGTAAAGAGATATGCTTTGTCTTTCGGCCTCTTTTACTATGAAATTTAATAAGACTAGTATCATTATCATCCTTGACAAAACATTTAGTAGCAATATGCATTTTTTCAGAATCTGTAAAAGCATCACTATTATAATTAGAAGTTGAAGGAGTCTTACTATCATTTGATTGATCCTTGTGTAAATTAAGAAACTCGTCCTCCATAAACCTACCATCATCCTCCCAATTATTTGTCGCCTTCATGGCCTATTCTTTAAAACAAGTGGAAGGTATTTAACGATGATCCATGGACACAGTTTCTCCATTCTCTAAAGCCATGTCGTTCTTCTCACCTTCAGTAACAACCAAGATCATCAACATTAGTAACCTTCATGGATTCCTGAACAATTACATGATTAGAAACCATAATATCACTAGCATCAGTTATATTGTGGTTCACAATGCAAGAAAAAGAATTTTTAACATTATGTAAAGTATGATAAAAAATATTTGCAATTAGTAGAAGAAGCATTTAAAAGAACAACTTCCAGTTCTTGAGGTACATTGAGAGAATCATTTAAAATAACAGGTTGAGATTCTTTCTCAGATCCCACCAACGGGTTCTCACTCAGAGGGGAATGACTAGAGGTATTATCCACCACAGGTATCAAATTAAGATGAGGCTCATTCATTGGAACAGTAGGGTTAGTAATAGTAACTTTATCTCCATTAGATTGTTTCAAAGAATTATTATCAGAATACAGGTGAGGATGTTTTCGAAAACATTCGTTTAAAGCATGTCCATGCTTTTTACTGAAAGAGAAAAAGATAGGTATATTCTCAAACTTAATTTTTTGGAAATAGCCTTTGACTTCAAATCCAATCCAAATTTCATTAGAATGTTTCTTAGAAACATCCAATTTAACTAACACCCTAGCAACTGATGGCCTCGAAATCGAAGTAGTGGCTTGGTTTGTCTGTAAGGGACAGTCAAAGATAGAAGCTATACCAAATAGAATTTGATGGTTAAAAAAATGCAAACACAAATTAGGAAACGATATCCAAACCGGAGCAATAGGAGATTCCTCCCTAACGTCAAAATTCAGAGTCTATTTCAATAATCGCATTTAACAAGATTGAATATAATAGGTTCTTCTAGCAAAAATCTGACTATAGTTAAGGTCATTGGCCAGTTGAATTGTAACATGCCTTTGATCAAGTAAACCCACATGAAATGAGCCAGAGAGCTTAATATTAATAAAAAAACTTTTGAATGACATCAAGATTAGGCCTTCTCAAGACAAATTTACCAACCAAAGTTAATGCATAAGGAGCAGCCAGTTGATCCACCACCGAATCCTCAAAAGGCAGAGCCGGATAGACCTTAAAAGATGATTGAACAAACTTAAATCTCAGAGTCGATTATGAAGATCCAGAGAGAGCCACTTTTAAAGACTGCGTTTTCCCCTCAAAACTAGAGGAAGAAATTGGGTTCGATGACGATGGGGTCGTCATCATCCCGCTTGGAAAAACAAAGAGAACAATAAACTCAAAACATGATAGAGATCTAGTTAAGAAGAACAACAAAAATTAAATGAAACCACAAAAAAATCCAAGCTAGGATGACCAGAAATGAGCGCACGGAGAGGAGCCCTAAAATCGCCCAGAAATTGCCTCAGAACAGGAGCCAGGGAATCGTTGTGATCTTTTTGGAATTACACACACATGTGATTTAGTCTTTACCAAATCCCTATCATCGTGTTGAATTAGAATATGCACTTTAGGTCATACTGGTGATAGTGTGTACATAATAATGTGCGTGGGCTCTTTTTAAGTTTCTCTCTCCTCTTTCATTTGTACTACCCATAAATCCCTCGTTATATCCTCCAGATGTGATTGTTCTTTATCTATTGCTTTGCATGGACTATTTTACTCAAGAAACCGCCTTTATCCTTCAAGATCTAAGGGAAATCTTTAATTCTATGTCCATATTGCCCACATTGGAAACACTCTCCTATTAAAAAGAAAAAAACATTAACATGGTTTTACTTCCATAATGAAAACACTCTATATTACTTTCAAACTATACCATGGATCATATTTGATATTCACTAAATCTAAAAGTCTTCTTTTTACTAACCATGTCTTGCTTAAATAGAAGAATTGCCAGATCATACTCCACCATCCTTGATCTCTCCACTAGCTCTAAAAATTCTCTAATCCTCACGGACACTAATAGATATCTTAACTCATCTCAAAATCGATGCAAAATTTGATAAAAATTTTCTTTAACAATACTAATTTATTGATAGGCATATCTTGCTAAAGCTATAAACTTACATTCATTACAAATCACTATCTTTTTACCATGCTCTAAAATCATAAAGGCTTCTTGCACTTTCTATCTTGCTGACATGGGCACAAATATATCATTGAATGTACTAAGAAACTCTTCCCACTTAATATGGGAGAAATATTTCCTTGAAATTTGTCTTTCTTTGTCCAATTGACCATGTTTTTGCTTCTCCTTCAAACAAGAAGATTTCTTGTGGCACTTTCCTACTTTTTGGGCACTGCATACTATCAAATATTTTCTCTATTCTCATAAATTAGTGTTTTATTATTTGGGGTTCTACAAATCCATTAAATAATGGAAACTATAATTTATGAAACATCTGCAGGTGCCTATCTTCATCGTTATCCATAATCCTTTATTATCTACCTTGAGTTTAACTTATAATATTGGCAACCATATAGGTAAGCCGTAACATGCTGTCAGAAGACACTAGAGCCAAAATTATACTTTATTCAATATGTACATCTTTGTCAATGGGATCTACCAATCAATTGATATAATTCTCTCTTAAATTAATCAACTATAAAGATTCAACATACATACACATAATTTAATTAACAAATCTAAATTGAAAGAAATTTATCTTTGTAATCTTCTTAATTATTACTAGAGCTACTATTTATTCATTAATTTTTTATTTAGCAAAATTCACTATAAGTCATATGCTTCAAAATATAATTACATATTTATTCTTTCAAAATGTTATTATAGTTGCTAGGAAATCATTGAATACATTGATCTATCTTTCAGCTCCTAACTATAAAAGTATAAAATGAAATACATAACAAAGTAAAATGTGGAATTACTAATAAGCCTCACTCTACATGGTCCTACCTCTTTCATAAATCTTAAATTAAATATATATAATGAGCTTACAAAGCACAGTAGGCAACTAAAACTATAAATACTTTCAATACAAGACTTTGGGAATCAATATGTATGATCATCTCAATAATTATCAAGCTAGTAATCATCATTATATAAACTAAAAAACCTATGAAATCACTATGAGAATAGACATGATCAGTAGACGGAAAGTCTATCACAAAATATTGGAATATGTCAACATATAAGAAAATTAATAAACATCTATAATATAATGTCTAGTTCTATACAACAAAACATAAGTTGATTATCTACTAATTATATTCATGCCAATGATTCCATCGTCTATTTCTATCAACCATTTTATAATATATCTGTGTGTCATATCAATATGTCATACTAGTATACTATATCAATATGTCTATCAATATATATTAATGTCTATGTCACACGCTATGCCATGTTATATCAATCTTAATGTTGGTTTTACCAATTTTGTCTATCAATAAATTCATCTGTTCTTATGTACATGCATATGCACATATGGATACAATTTAAATGGCAAGGCAAGACATCCAGTTAGTTAAATTGCATTTTTCTTATATCTTGCATTAATATTAAGGGTCGGGTGTCACATGGCTATCTTGTAAAAATCATCAATGTTTCCTATTGGCTTATCTTGTCCCCGTATGACTTCCTATGTTGTATCTTCTATCTTGTGTCTTATATCATATATTGGTATTACATAACAACTCATAATTTGAAGTCACAAAGATGCATACAAGATAGCACTGTGCTATTTCGGCTCTCCTTTTCCAAATATTGAAAATCACAAAATTTGTGACTTGAGCCGACAAACAAATGGAACTAGCCCTTTAAATTTTTTGTTTAATTTCAACTCACTTGAAGAACAAAATGACCAGATTAATCAGTAAGTCGAGTATGAGCATGTTACAAATATATAACCGATGGATGGCTTAGATGTTAAAAGAGAAGAAAGAAAAGAAAAATTCAAATGCTTATTTGATTCTTGTAAATTAGAAATATATATTAAAATGATATTACTTATGATAATCATAATAACTGTGATAAGAAATCTGCTAAAATTTTAACTTTTGGAAAACTCTTTAATATTAAGAATGTTATTTATTCAAACAAAATAAATGCGAAGTAAAATATCAAATATTGATTTTCATCTAAAAACAATCATATGAACCCTTAAAGGGATTTTCCAAAAATAAATTGAGGCATATGATGCATAATTAAACTTAACTAAATTAAAAAGCAAATAATCAGTTGCATAAGAGTAGAAATTACAGCCCTTATTTTTGACAGGCCAATTATGACATTCACACATGCATATCATACAAAAGACTTGAACCTAGGACCACTTAGTTGATAGGCTAAGCACCCAGCTAACAAAGCAAGGTGTGTTTGTGAATATATATATATATATATATATTCATGACCTCCAAAAATGTTGTCAATGCCAAACAAAACCGCCAAGGAAGCGCTTGGTAAGACCAAAATTACTTCATCATTCATTTGCAATAAATAAATGGAAATGATTGTACCACATGTTTATAAATGCAGGAACTTTCTAATGATACCATATATAATCATGACAGATCCAATCTGCACTAAACTAAATTTGGCGCCTCTTATTTCCACGAAGAAGAATCAGAAGACAGGAATTTAAGTATTAGACCAGAGTAAGTTGCAGATTTTCTTAATGAGTTTAATTTGCCGGAATATCGATGGAATTGATACACATCAGTGATGGCCATAGCAGAGATACCTGCTCCATCTCTACTGCTTATCATCTACTGCAATGTTTTTGTTCCTTAAAGAGGGAGGGTTGATTGTTGGGATTCAGCATTTATTTTTCAGAAAATTTTCATTTATTGCTCATTGCCAATTTCTGAGTTGTCGGTCACTGTTAATTTGAGGATCTAGGCTGTCTCTGAGAATTAATTGCAATTTCTCTATCTCACAAACTCATCCATCGCCTTCTGCAGTTTGTTCTTGCCTGACCTTTGTTCTCTTCTTCAAATACCCCAAATTTTGTGTAGTCACCTCTCTCTGTCTCACTCTCTATCTGTCTATCCCCTTTCCGCTTCCCTCCCTCCTCTCTCTCTCTCTCTCTCCCTCTCTCCCCCCCCCTCTCTCTCTCTCTCTCTCTCTCTCTCTCTCTCGCTCTCTCTCTCTCTCTCTCTCTCTCTCTCTCACACACACACACACACACACACAATGATGATCAGAATTGAGATTATTTAGGTAAACTTCTGTTTCTCTATCAATAATCTTCAAAATTTGCTTCTTAGACCAAAATATGATGAAATTGTACAATATTTATGCCACACCAATGCTTTCTATTCGAGCGGCATCTTTCTGATATCTGTAGTGTAGTTAAGTTTTTTTTCTTTTTTGATATATGTTTTAGTTCATAGTTTGATAAATTTCTTGTGTTCCCTAATCTATTCTTTTATTGAAGTATATAAGTTGCCAAATAATGATGAAATCGGCAGATGTTCACTAAATTTGGCCATCTCCGGTTGTACAGTTGTTTTTTTTTTTTTTTTCAAGAACAGTTGGAGTAGTTGTTGAATTTTTCGTAAGTTAAAATGTATTACCTAATCACAGAGGTTGATTCCTGCGTAAAAGTTTGCTCCTGTAAATATAAAATTTTAATGGCCAAAATCATAATTGATTTCTACATCAACTTGATTAAAGTATTCTAACTATCAGCCATTTATTTCTTTCTGAGTTTTAGGGCTGATCTAATAATAGATTAACTTAAAAAACATTTTTTAGGAGATTTAATTGACTATGTAGTGATTTGGTAAAAGAAATACCACGTGTTCGGACATTTTAGCACTTCAATTCTATTACTATTGATGTTTCAATGCCTATTCTTCTTTTCCATTGGAATCTTAGCTTTTACTTATGTTAAAGGGGTTAAAAACAAAAAAGCATAGTATGAGAAAGCTTTGCATTGAACATCTTTACATCTGTTGTTTAGGCATCTAGATGATTAAAGAAATATATGCCTGGCCCAGGTTATCTTCTCTGGCAGGTTTCTTCTTCCATAGCCTTCCGCATTCTCTACAATAAATTTTTTAACATTATGTTAGAATCTGTGCTTGCAAGTAAAGCTTGTAACCACTCTCTCTCTCTCTCTCTCTCTCTCTCTCTCTCTCTCTGTATATATATATATATATATATATGCTGGTATATAGATTCGAGATATCACACATTTTTTTAAACATGTGAGTTAGCCATTTTGTTTAAACATATCATAAATTAACTTACTACGGTTTTATTGACAATGAAGTATAATTTTTTTCATTACTTCAATAATTGATGAATTGCATCAAATTATGCTATTACATAGAATGGCATTGGAAGCCAATTATACAAGATTGAGAGGGACCTATTTTGCCTCGGATACTTTTGTTTGTTGTAGTTTCTCATTCGTATCCATTCATTGCAAAAATGATTGTACCATCGAAGAACTCTGATGTCTAATCGAACAGCTATTTATTATTTAAATTATGGGTCTTCTTTTGTTCTCTTATTTTAAGTAAATGATTAGTTAGAACATCACATGCAAAACTAGGGCCATTTCATTTCAGTGTTTTCTGTTTTCCTGCAATCACTCAATGAAGCAGTTTTTTCCACGGAGCTTCACTTAAGCAATTTCATAGCGTCCTTTCGTTGAATTAGGCTTCATTTGGAACGGCTTTCTTATTACTTTGTAAAGCGGCATTCTAGTACAAAAATTTTATTTTTGGTACTAGAAAGCTGCTTTAAGAAGCAGAAAGAAAGCTGTCCCAAACGAGGCCATAATCTACATAGAAAAATCTTCATGCGCATTTTTATTCACCAATTCTCTTGATCGTTTTAATTGTAATATTCTTTCTTCCGGCAAAGAATCCTGTAAATATATATTTGTTTGTACATATAGGCCTGCTAGTGAGAGGATCAGGGCATGAAAAGTGATTTTAATTCCGAAACAGGAACTGACTCTATGGCATCAACTGAGACTCCAATACAGGTGGTTGTTTCTATGCATATAATATAGAATTTACAATATGTTTTCCTAATGTTCTTAAGGAATATTTTGGATTGGATCTTAATACAACATGGCCTCATGGTGTTCCACAACCCACGCTATTGAAATAAAACTTGGTATAAATTGGCCTATTGGTGAAAAAGAATATTTATTTTAGAATGATATGAATAAGGATAATCATTTAGTTTCTTATTAATAATAATGATAACTAATCAGGATATACATACAAGGATTTGAATATTGCCTGCAAGCTAAAATTTGTTTAAAGCATATTTTCATTATTAAATTTTGTTGTAGAATCCTGATATTACTGTTTGAATTTGTAATGAAACTGGCATGAGAATTGAGAGCTGCAAAACAAATTCTTAGTAGCAAAATAAAAATTTCGAGAAGCCAGACAAATATATAAGATTTCAAGAAATCATGACATGAACTGTAGAGTTGATTCTTATTTTTAAAATTGGTAAATTATTATCTAGTTTTTGCTTGTCATATTATACCGAAGCATAGGGAGTGTGATACAAAAAACTCAATATTATATTATGTGTTATAATAAAAATAAAACAGGAATTTGAATTGACAATCATTAATCATTTGTATATTTTTTTCTGACAGAAGACTTCAGATTTAGTGATGGAGATTTCTGTTCTTGAGAAAGAAATTTTATATTTGGAACGCCACCTTCTTTCTTTATATCGATCTGCATTTAAAAATTATTTTGCTAGTACTCCGTGTATTACCAACTCTTCCTCCAAGTCCCCAGCAAGCTATGGCAGAAGTTCAACAGTGCAAGAAGTTAACAACCACTCTAAGTATCAAGCAACAACTCCTGTTGAAGCTGATCATACTAATGATGAAGTCAATCTTTTCCATATGGAATTTGGTGCTAAAGAAATTGGTTTCAACAGCTGTAGTCATATGAGATGCTCTACTGCTCTTGAACCAGCATCAAGCTCAAATTCCATTTCTTTTCATTCCCATGTTGTTGATCGAAGAACGGTATGCTGAAAACCACGTTATATTCTATCACCGTATATATATTTGTCCTTATACTTAATTCCTTTTATCATCAAAACGAATTTAACCTTTGACGAAGCCGCATTCCTTTGTGACAATTAACAGAAAATGAGAAAATCTCTTTCTTGCCATCGCACTCTTGCCAACTATTTTGGCACTACTATTCAAGATCACATACCAGAGACAGTATGGAAGATTTCTGAAGATATCATTAAATGCATTTCATCTGTCTACTGCAAGCTCACAAGTAGCACAAATAAGCAGATAGAGCTGTTACGTTCATCTTCATCTTCCTGTACTTCTTCTAGCATTTTATCTCCTGAAAATCCTTCCAACAGTTGGAGCCCTCAATTTTGGTGTGAAACTGCATCAAGTCCCTGTCAAGTCAAGTTACCAAAACATAAACATGATCCATACAAAGATATGATTGAAGTTCCAAAGATCTGCATAGATGACAACGGATTTGAATTCGCCTTTAAGATGCTAAAAATTTACAGGTACTCAATTAGCTCTGGTTATGTTGTCCATACTCTTAAATGTGATAGAATACTCAGTTCTGATACCAATACAAGGTTCCTTTGATAAAATAATAATAATAATCTAATTGATCATCTAATATAATTATTTTCAACTTCATATAATCTTGTCGTTACATTATCTTTTCATGCCACAATATGTTGGGTAGACATAGGATTCATGCTTTTTATAATGAATTTACACATTTGAACGATAGGATATAAAATACATCAAATACTTTTTTCTCAAATGTCATTTAAATGACTAATCATTGTACTTCTGTGATAAAACTTATTTTTAAGATCCTTGATTGCACGACTAGAGGATTTTGACCCAAGAAAAATGGAGCAGAACGAGCAGCTTGCTTTCTGGTTGAACATTCACAATGCCTTGATGCTGCATGTATGTGATTTTCAACTTTACACAGATCCATATATTGAAATACATTATGCCAAAAAATATAATAAACCTCTTGTTCAGGCTTTTCTAGCTTATGGACTACACAAGAATCAAATGAGGAACACCTCTTCAATAAATAGAGTAAGCAGCAAGCAAGTTTAATTCACTTAAAACAGGATCATAACCTTATTTTTTTCTCTTAAGCTTTGATCTTCATTATTGTCAGGCAGCATATAATATTGGAGGATGTTCAGTAAATATTTATATCATTCAACATTTAATCCTTGGAAGCAGCCATCCGCACTGCCCCTCTTCGGTATGTTTATATTATAATCCGTACAAATACATCACCTTGAAAAGATAGTGCTAATTCTTCACTATAAAAGTAATGTAATTAATTCCAAGTAAGGTCTGTCTTTGCTTTTAAACATATTCTTCTAATATTTGCAGCATTTCCGCTCACTGTTGGCATCAGCAACGAAGTTTAGAAAAATTCATAGCAAGCATCCATATTCACTTGATCATCCTGAACCTCATGCTTATTTTGCTCTTTGTATTGGAGCTTCCTCTGATCCTGCAGTAAGATTTGAATTACTTATAAAAACTTTCTTTGATTATGTTATTGTATAATAGAGTATTGAATTTAGTCTCACGTCTACTAGTTGAAAAATATAGTAGTGGTGAAATATTAATGACTTGGTACTCATCTATTGTGGGCTTCGAAAATTCGCGCATCGGCTTCTCCATGGACCATATCTTTTCTTTGTATGTGTGATATAGGGTAAGGAGAGTTTTAAGAAACTATGTTTCGAGATAAATTTTCAAAAAGTAGATTGAGTTTGAAATAAAACACTACCCAGAGATTTATCCTTCATTTTGCAAGGACTTTATGATCTAAGTTCAGATTTCTTATAGGAACAAGCCCTTATTGTTAATTAGCCCTCCTGATAGAGAGAGAACTTTCGTTTAAGGCTAGTCAAACATGTACGTAGAGATATGTGGTATCTGGTGTATAGTAGCAGCATGAGTTTAGTTTTTGAGACTTAATATTTAAAATTAGAAATTTTACCATCTTGCGCTTAAAACGGATGGTGGGGGAAGTCATGATGGAGCCAATCAAAATCCTATGGTTCCATCATCCCAGGTCATCATGGTCCCTAGTCTACTTAGTTAGAGGAGTTAATCGACCCAACCTGACAAAAGGACCCTTGTTGGCAGCTATGTGTTGCTTCGTGCAATGGTGCCATATAGACCTCGGGTGAATATTTGTCTAAGAGGATAAATTTGAATTCATCTTAGCTAATAGTGGGTTTTGTGACCTATTAGTTATATCATATTGATTCATTTATTTAAGATTTAACATCGTTGGGAAGCATATGGGCTTTGACTATGATCATAATTTAATGGTGTCATTTCACAGTAAAACCACCCGGTTAGAGGAACCCAATCATAACCGTTTCCTAATGGTGTCATTTGGCTGCAAAACCACCTGTAAGAGGACATGTGTCACATCATTACTGATAGGAGATTGTTTGAGAATTAATTCAAGTGATTTTCTCAACTAGGCATTTACTCTTTGTGAGCTAAGGTAATTTTTGGATCTATCCACCTCGACAAATTATTGCGTAGGGTGGATGAGTTTTGCTTTAAATTATTTGGTGGTTTACTTCATTTTAAATATCTTGATTTTACTTTTTGGTGATTTATGATGTGAATTTCCATAAGAACTTGAGAGGCATTTTTAAATATTTGAGGTCCCCTCTAGTTGAGATTTTCTGTCAACACAACCATCATTAGGGTATTTATGAGCTATTCTATTTTGTTGGTTGAACATGTCGACTTTCTCAAATTTTCAACATAAGTTTGGGTTTGTCCTCAGCTTTATGTCTTTATTAGTAAAGTTCTCTTATTTTTGACCCTTAATGCCTAATATGATTATATAAAACATATGTTCTGGTTGATGTTGCGTCCGTACATTTCTTTGACTATTCGAGCCGTGTTAACTTCTATATGTTCACGTAGAAGAATCGGGCTTGAATTTGGGTTCATTTCTTGACACGTCCAGCATTATCAGACATCATATGTGTGCATACATCATGCTTGCTGAGGCCCATACAGGTATATACATTTGTATGAAATTTTATATGTTACAATGTATATGTGCTGTGGACCTCCGAAAAGAGCACCGCGCAAACGGGTCGATTGGAAGGGCAGATTGGATCATGCATACGACTAACTATTGAGGATAGAGGCTGACGCCAACACACCTCGATGGATAGTAATATACACGACCTAGTCACGGGTTTCCCCCACCCGATGCAAGAGCTCGAATGGGGTTTAGTAGATTATGGGGACCAAGTTTCCCACGGGCGCAAGCCCCTGTGCTTAATTACATCCCAGGCCGAAGCCCGAGAAAACTCTCGATTAAGGATTATACATTATCCTCTCTTAAAGTGGGATTGGCACATGGGTATAGACTAGGAAGTCCTATCCAAAAGGAAGAAAGGTCCGAAGGGCTGAATCAACATGCGTGGCTCATACCAGCATTCGGAGGCTCTAGGGTACTAAAGAGAAACTGGAGAAAGAAAAATCAGGCAATCAATCACATGCATGAGAGAAGGATGGAGGTGGCGTCATCCTGCGACGCGGATAAGTAGGATTTATAGTCCCCGAAAGGAAGGGACCTACCTACTATTTAAGGCATACTACGAGACCGAATGTAGTAGCCTCGAATCCTAAATCTAGGTTGGGCTTAGTGCTCTACGAACACTAAGACCCGTATCCTAGCTAATGCAGTGCAAAACCTGGACTTACCCCGGCCTGGATTGGGGAGCCAGCTAACCACCTAATCGCTTTAAAACCATGATGTCAAGTCATTTATGATAGATGGGTGGGTGGTACAGTTGTTTGAAAATAGGACCGACATCTAGAGAGTTTCCTAATTCCGTAGGACTAGGTGGTTAGATGCTCCTAGCTAATGCAATTAAATTTTAATTAGTTGGTATACTAATGCAATGCATGCTAGTTGAATTGTCAGCTATGAATGCTACAGAACTTTAAACAAAAGCTTAAAAAAATAATTTTTTTTGAAAAGACTGAGTCTCCCTAGGTCCGGCACTTCATCCTCATAGGCCAGATTATCCGGACTCTACCCGCAGGCAGGGAGATTCTTATAAGAAGAGAGAGAAGATGCAGTAATTGCATACGACCCTGGACGATTCCGGCAGTTCCCTAGGTTCGTTAAGTTTTCTATATTATTTAAACTTAATTTTTAGAAATTAGTTACGAGTATAAAAAGTTTATAAGTCTTAGAAGAGCCTAACGAATCCAGGCGAAAACAAAATCGACATGCAAGAAAAGAAAAAAGAAATAGAAAAAGCAGGTATTTCTACTACACAACCAGGAAAAGCTATTCAATATAATCCTAAAAATAAATCATCTTAAATGTCCATACGCAAACTGCCCTTATTACAAACCAGATATGCAGAAAATAAAGTGGCCAGGGCACCACTGCCAACAACCCGGATTTCTAAGCCTATGACAGACGCAAATAACTTTGAGTGGGATATTGGTTCTTCAGGTCTTCAGTCTTCTTTGGATCATTCCTCCTTGGACTCCTTGGAACTCTCCTCCTCAGACTCCTTGGATTCCTTGGATTCGTCGTGGCTTGAATATCCAACGAAGAGACAACTTCCCCCTTGGAAGGGGGTATTGCCTTTTCTCTTTGGATATCTAAAGCCATCCACATCGATTCTCCCAAATGGAAGAAGACTCATCCGCTATGAGGATGCCTTCTTCTTTTGGGATTCAAGTGGGATAAGAAATATCCACACTCAAAGATTATTTTCATAAACTCTTAACTATTTTACAAATTTTTACATCCATTTATAAAAGACAAATTCTCTCCCTGCAGGTTATCCTAAAAAAATCCAAAGCAGTTTATTATAAAAATAAAAATGCTAACATCATTGATCCTGTGCCAAAGCCATGCTCTTAGTATGGAGGGTTAAGCAGTCCACCTGTTGCAATTATAATTATTAATTTAGCCCTCATTTTATTTAGGGGAGCTGAGCAAGCAGCCTGCATTAAAATATTATTAGAATCATGATATTGCTCCCCCTTTATAGTTTTGAGCATGGCCACCTGCCCGGAAGAACATATAATATATGTTATATGGCGCGTCCTAACTTAGGGGTAATCTACGCGCTCACATCCAGAGTGCGAAAAAGTAAGCAAACACACCAGCATTTCAAACAGCATTGCAATGAAAACCACGGAAAGCTCCGGCACAAGCAGAAAAATAAAACGCAGCGGCCTAACCTATGTCTAGAAGTGGTTGCTCGGCTAGCAGATACCATTCTCATTGTGATGTTGTAATGGCTTGTGTAGTTTGGATAGGTCATCCTAAGCTAGGTAGGTTAGTTTAAAATTGCTCTGAAAGTTTTAGGTTTTGTTGTAGGTTAAAAATGAAATTTTAATTGAAATTCCAATCTATTAATGATTAGAGTCCATTTTTAGTTAAAATATTTGATCAATTTGAACTTAGATGCATATTTGAAGTTAGTTATATTGCCAATTTTGGAAAGTCTGGGTACTTCTAAACTTAGACTAAGATCCAAAAAGCTCACTATGAGAAAAGGCTAGTTATGGGTCTCCTACCCACTTAGAGAAATACTAGACCCTTAACTACGAGTAATTAGCGGGTAGTACACTAAAATTTGGAGTATTTCTAGGCAAAGTCTATGGAATTTTTCTAAGTTTCGGGCTTAAAATTGACTACGGATTTGACCAAAAAGTTTGATTTCTAATTAGGCTCAATTCTTTGGAATCCTAAGATTTTTTAGCTAAATACTAGCCCTAATGGATTCTTAATTGCAAGTGAGTTTTCCTAATTGAAAATTTTTCATACAATTAGTTTATAAATTTTCTAAAATCGGGGTTATTTATTTGAGTTTTCTAAATTTTCGTAATAAATGGCATTTTTTATTGTTTTGATCCAAATCAACTCCAAACTGACTTGAATCATCTCCAAAGATCAGGGATGACTAGAGAAAGTATTTCAAGTGGTATTGAGGACGATTTGAGATTTTTAATAATTGTATGAGCTATCAGGGCAAAATGGTAAATTCCACTATAGTTAAATTAGGGGTCAACCTGGAAGTCAAAACTATGGGAGCCCTATTTATTCTAAAGTCAAGGGTCAAAATTTCTGGAAATTCAGAATTATTAATGGGTAATTTTTCTGAGCCTACTATGTATTTATTGTAATTTTTAGAAGGTCTCGGGCCTTATTTAGCAGTTTAATTAGGGTTGGTAATTAAGGGGACTAAAGACTCCTAAAAAAAATTCATAGAAAATTCTGTGATGTTTTAGATTTCACTAAGTTTAAGTGTTGAAGTTGTCATGTCATTCTCGGGGTTTATCATAGTCCCTTAGAAAATTTCTAAGTTTGCTAGACAAGTCCTTAAATTTTTGTCCTTTAAGGTGTCGCTACGTTTATAGTCGGTTATAAATCGTGTTTTAACTAACTCTCAAGGTAAAAAATGCATGGAGTACAACAAAATGAAATAAACACACCATGTCCTTAGATCTAGGAGAGCCTAAGCTAAGTGCTCGTGGATGCGACCTACACATGCAATCTACGAAAAAAACAAAAGGAAAGACATCTAATAAAGGATTAGTGAATGATTGGAATTCACATTCACCACTAACCCTCTCCCCCATGATTGCTCTTAATATCTAGAACCCATGTCTATAAATTTCATGAAGTGGCGGGTCTCCCAAAAAGCAAAATTTAATTATAAGTAATTTTTAAAATAGTTTCAAAAATTACTTATAAATATAATATATATTTTTGAAAAATAAAATAATAAAAAGTATGTTCAATCTAATAATATAGATATAGGAGATCCACTGACGCGCCTATCGAGGCCCGGAAACTGTTGAAAATATTTGTATCTTGAAAATAATTTATATTATATTAAGGATAGTAATTAAATAATCAAATAATACTCCAAGACAGAAATCTGCCCAAAACAGCCAAAATCAGGGGGGAAATGGTTTCAAAATAAAAATCACATTTTTTTGAAAAGATCGATGTGTTTAACGGCAAAAAATCCGATTTATAAAACGACGAAGATATGATTTCCGAAGTCTAAACATAATAAAAGAATATTTTAAAATAGTGATGTTATCACTGTTTTGGAAATATTCAGAAAATCTAAACAGAATTTTCACCAAAAATGATTTCAACTGTTACAGAATTCCAAATTACACTCAAGACAAGGTGCTGTGTATCAAAATCCGACTTAAAACGAGGAAAGTTACGCAATTTCAAAGTTAAAGAACATAAATTAAATAGTTTTAAAATAGTGCAACTGGCTGTTTTAAAAAAAACTTGCAACAGATCCAAACAATATTTACGTAAGACTAGTTCCAGAATGTGCAGAATCAAATACGTTCAAATCAAGGTGCTGTTGCGTCAACAACGGATTTAAAAACGAAGGAAGTTATGCTTTCGTAAGTTAAAGGACTTAAAAGATAATTTTAAAAAACTTAAGAATAGTTAAAATAATAATAATGAATAATAATAAATAAATAAAATAAATAAAATAAAATAATAATAATAAATAAAAATCATCATAGTAATGATAGTAACACTAATAAAATAATAGTAATACAAATAATATTACTATTAATTAAAATTATAATAATTAAAAATAATTAAAAAAAGATATTTTACTGTTTTTTAAATAATTTAAAATATACTTAACATTTTTAAATAAAAATAATTTTAAAATAAAGGGCTCGAGAAATACGAGCAAAACGAGATTATCTTATACCGTTCAAAATCGGAGCAAAAATGAATTTTCTGTGATTTTTTAAAGTTAAATAGCTTTAAAAAATAATTTTTATATTAAAATAATCGGCGGCTACCACGTGGCGGGCTCCGACTCGCTCCCGTGGTCCGGGCAATCATTGGCGGCTTGCGCCAATCATGCCGCAATCACGGCCGTATCCACTAATCCACATAAGCATCAATCGCGGCCGTTGATTCCGCGCGGTTTGGAATCGACGGCTCTGATCGAGCCGGACGGACGCGGGATCAATCGGGAGCAGATACACGGGAGGACAGAGGCGGGATCTGACCGGATCGTGACCGTTGATCGCGAGATCGACGGTCCAGATCAAAAGGACGGCGAACCCGAACCCTAGAATAGTATTTCGACTCGTTCTCCCTTGATACTCAACCAAATGACGTGAAATTTGAAACACAGATCCTATGGGTGAAGAGCATTCATGGGGATTAAAACGTTTGGCCTAGAAAGTGCTTTTCAAAAAGCTATTTAACCCTAAGCATTGTGACCTATTCTAAGGGATTTTGAGAGATCTAACCGTCCGATTTTCGCGTTATTGGGCTCGTTGGATTCGTTAAAACGGCAGGAATATTTCTTCTGTTGACATCAAGATCCGAATCTCCTTGGATTGGGCGGTATAAGCCCCGAAAGGTTCGTGGCTTCGGTTTCGTCGGAGTTCTCGCCGCTGGCGGGCCTAGGGCGCCGAGATTTGACGTGGGAAAGGTGGAGGAGTATGAGGAGAGCTCTCACGCTAAGTTTCTCGGGACCAGAGGGGTTAGGGCAAGAGCAATCAGAAAAAGATCCTCAAAATTATCTAAATTTCACTATTTTAGCCTCTTCCTCTCTCTTGGACGGTGGAGATGAGATCTATGATCAATTTCAGAGAGAGAGGGAGTGATTTAGGCGGGTTTTGAATTTCCCAAACGTTTGGAGGCTTTAAATCCCATTAATGGCCTCTTAATTCCAATTAAATAGGAGATTTTGACCCATTTAAGACTTGGGTTGACCAAGTCAATGGCTGACCTGGTCAACCCAGTCAAAGTGGTCAAGGGGCAAGGGAATTAAGCCATGAAACAGATTTGATTTGATTTGGATTTGAATTAGGCTCTTAATGGGCTTAATGGGTCAATTTTGACCCATTAAGACTTGGGTTGACCAAGTCAAAGGTTGACTTGGTCAACTCAGTCCACCATGCTCGTGTCTAGGCAAAATCGAGGTCAACATGTGCATGATGCATTCTGCATGTTAATGCAATGTGTCACCAGGGTGCCGTGCATTTTGCATATCGGGAGATGCATTTGCATGATTCTCCTGCATATTACAAATATATATGCTATGAATGTGCCAGTGCGCATTTTAATGCATGAGAGGGGATATTTTGCAATGATCAGTTATGAAAATGACCCCTTTTGATAGGTATGCTGGTTTTTTATTTTTAAATTGGTTGACGCTTTTTATCCGCTTGTACGCATGTTGCAGATCTAGTGATATGGCATAACAATGCGTCGAATTTCATCTATCTTGCATTGACAATACAATTTAGCTCATTGCATCAGCAGGATTGTATTTCTGCCAACAGATATACTACACAACGCATGCTGAACCTTCCACAGGTGATATACAAGTGAACTGATATATTTGGCATGACAACCTAGCGTTGCAAATCTACAGCCTCAATTTATCAGTAGTTCTCAGTTTTTTTTATTGATTACCTACTGTTGCTTATAGCTGAATCGTAGCGTCATGGTCCATTTATTTCTTTATACAGGTAGACCGTCGTGCATTAACTAATCTCCTTTCAATGCTCATAGATGTTTGCATCTATTATAGTACTTTTTTGTATTTTCTTGCAGATAGTATGTTGTGCATAGAGAGAGTCTTGTAGTGGCCTATAAGTGTTTGTATTTGTTGTGGTCCTGCATTTACTATGCTCCTTCATATTTTCTTGTAAAGGACATGTTGCATGTCAATGTTCAAAGGGGGTCCATTATACCTGCAACATATCTACTTTCATCTTTTGCAGGTAAATTAACATGTTTATTTGCAAACTGATGTTAATTTCTAGGTGAGCTGCATTCGTTTTTTATTTCCCTACATATATTCATCAGTAACTTACTATGCTAATTGCATGTTGACCTTCAGTGTTCATAAATAATTACTGCACGTATCTACGAGCTAGTTGTCATTAACTGAAGGGACATCATAATATTTGTTGTATGTTCTTCATAGTCACTCATAGGCAATGATGCCTATTGCCTACTATCATCCTTGTGTGAACAATTATATGCCTTGCAGGTTCTTCATCTTCAAAGGTAGTTTGTAATATGCATGATCATCTTGACATTATTGCTTGTTAGTACTTGCATTAAGATTAGCATCATGACCTTCAACATTTGTTTTAAAGATTTTATATTAGGTATGTTGTTATGTTTTCCCATTTAATCTTTGCTCGCATGTAATTTATATTTGTGAGTTCTTTTGTATTTTCGGCAAATAGCACATTATGTACGTGACTAGTTATCTACAGTAGCTTGTGAAAGCTGTTGTATTCTTCTTTATCCTTCTAACATTATTTATGGGCAAGTCATTGTGTATATGAGGTATCCTTCAAACTCTTTACATATCGATCGTCTTCATTTCTTGGGGTTTGGTGTACTTGTTGCAGTTAAGCGACATCACCTATATGGAATCCATATTTATTTCAAACTCTTCAAAAGCTTATTGGTCGACAAATCATTATTATCATTGCACATCAAGCTCAACTATTCACAAGAGACTGATACATTTACTTGAAAATTTAATCAATGTTGATTGTAGGGATATCACAACATTCAATGCATGCTATTTGTTATCATCCATATATAGGCTATTGGGTGTTCATCTTGACTGATATTGAGGGAAAATAGGCTATCCCCTTTACAATATTCTCATTTTTCTTGCAGATGTTCTACATCCCTTGCAAGCTACTCATCATTGCTTGCAAGATTTAATATGCATGTCTGTATGTTGATATCGAATGCAGGGTGTTATTACATTCATTGTAGGTTACAAGCACTTACACCATTCATTATGGTTATATCTATTTATTTATAAGCATGACTTGAGATGAACATTGCAAGTCAACTATCATTGTTCAAAAGTTCGATGTTATGACTTGTAATCATATCACATTTTCTCCAATTTTATTATTGCTTGTAAGCAAGTTGAGTTTGCAAGTTTTTTTGTCCATCATAAGCTATTTGTTTATTCATTTGTGTTTAATTATTTGTCATTTTGTGAATTATAGATTCATTTTATGCATTTATTCAAGTCGGGTTTCCTATTGTGCAAGTTTGGTTCTCTGTTGTTTTAATAATCTACAAGTTCAGTTCCATGTATCTATTCAAGTTAAGTCCCCTATTTTGTTAAAGATTTCGACATCCTCCTAGCATCTCCCTAGTTTTGGAGAATTTCGAAGATTCTGAGCCTTTCCCACCATGCTAGATAAAAACGTGTATGATAGGTGTCAAATAACACCACAGACGTGGTCTTCAATCCCACCACGCCAAAGAAATGTGTGTGTATTGCTTTTCGGAGGTACCTATTAGAAAATATTTGTAGTTTTTGTCCACCGTCATTATGGCATGTACATGGGTACTTAGAGAAAAGCATGTACATGGTCTAGTCACCTCACCACAAGCATCACATCGGATTCACTCCCACAACACTAGAGAAAAATATGTATATATGATTTTCCGATTCGCAAGTACTGAAAACAAGATTTTTAGGCTTTCGAAGTTGAGGAGTATTATACATTGACGAAGAGATCAACGGCGGCGGAGTTATGTCTATGGAGGTGACGATGATGTAAATGCTCAGAATCTTTTATTTTTTATTTTATTTTTCTCTTCTTGTCTTTTTTTGTGATTTTTTTCTTCTGTTTACTTTTTTTACTTTAAATAATAATAATAAAAAGATAGGGATGATTTTTTTCTTCTGTTTACTTTTTTTTGGATTAGTCTTAAGATGTGGTATTAGAGTTGATGGTTTAGTTGGAATCAAGTGATTCTTGAGGTTTCTGGATTCCATGAAATTTTTTTCTTTCTACTATTGTAAGCAATCTTCATGAGTGCATTAAGTCCTGTAATGACTCCACATGATTGACTAGTTCCTTTTTGAAAGGAATTGATAATTGATATCATGTTCTGTCATGTGAAAGAAAGATTTTTAAGACATTAAGACATGAAAATATTTTGTTTAATACCATATAAGTTAGTTAAAAACTATTTGGTGCATGACAATTAGTCGTACGTTTAGGCTTTTAGTTTAAAAACAAATTTTACAAATTGTTTATATATCAGGCCAACTATAATCCCCTACTAATCAACACTTACTAATAAATTGTCAAATAATATTGCAGGTCCGTATCTACACGGCCAAAGATGTTCACCAAGAGTTGAACCTTGCAAAAAAAGAGTACATCCAAGCTAAGGTGTCCATTCAAAAGAGCAAAATAATCCTTCCCAAACTTTTATACTACTATGCCAAAGCTGCTTCTATTGAACTATCCAACCTCATAGAGATGGCATCTTGCAGCATGGATGCAGACGAACAAAAAGCAATACGACAGTGCTTCCAAAGAAATGGCCGCAAATCAGTGAAGTTGTCACCATTTACAACAGACTTTAGATTTCTTTTTCATAGGGATTTAGCAAAATAATATGGCACCAATTTTTCATTTTGTAGGTTATAGCATCCCAAACATTACAAAGATTGAATTTGGATCCAGAGTGGCACCTAACCTTTTTGTTTTGTAGATATAGAGTGGAAGGACATTCAAATTTGTTTGAGATTGGTTTATCATATTTAAGCGTTCAAAGAAACCTATGTTTCAAATTGCTCAGCATTCCATTGCTCAAATAAGATGCAAAAAAAAAAAAAAAATCAATTGGAAAATAATCAAATTGCAGACACCTTCTTCCAAAGCACTTAACAGCATAAGATGGCAAATCTATATGTTGTTAAAATCTTTGAATCATTCTATCATTGAATCATTTCTGGGTCTGCATCAAGCTGTTGATGTAGCTTAACCAGCTTGATCTGCTGTGAAAAAAGAGATTCTAGGCACTGCTGCTCTGTACAACGCCCTATAAATCATCCATCATGGCAAACATGAACACTGCAAAAGAGATTCTTCACGGTGCTTCTTTGCGCAGCACCATATAAATCAAATTATGATTTTTTTCTTTCCTCCGGACTATCATTATGCATCGATGACTAAAATTTTACTGTAGTAAACTTTCTTAGCAGATCAATACAAAAAAGTTAGAAAAAATAGAAAAGACAAGAAAGAATACGGTTTTAATCCCAGCACCAGTGCCATAATTATGGAGTACAATCCATGTTTTTAATTTTATGTCTCTGTTTCACTTCATCTTGTTTAAAATGTTGTTTCTTGTTTAATTTTATTCAATTTATTGTTTTCTATAATTTTCCACGAATGCTGAGTCGTGTTTGGTATATTATGGGTAAGCATTAATGCAAGCATTTATTTTGAGCCAACGTTCAGGCTAGGGAATTAGATATCTATGGGTGCTGCAGATTTGAGCTGGAAGTAGAAATGGAGCTGGCTGGCGTTGATGGAGGAGAGAGAGTTCTGTCATGAGGAGTAGGTTGCATGTTATACGAAGAAGTACGTCTGGAAGCTGATTGTCGGAGCTAACCTGCAAGAGAATTGAGAATATAGAAAAAGAAATGAAACAGTTGCAGAATATCAATTTCATATATCCTTTAACTGTGTCTTTCTGTGAGGTATATACATCTACTAGCCAACTTTGGTGAAAAGGAAAGAAAAACTGGTACATGCATAACAGAAAAAAGTAAAGAACGATTGAGGTAAAGGACAACGACCGCAGTAGTGAGGTAGTGGACAGAATGCTAGTATCTGATGCTCCTGCAGACTATGATAGTCCACATCATGTATGCCCATCTTCCCAAGAGCTCTCCTCGGGTGAGGACATATCAATGTTGGCTTCATACGATGGGTGATATTGGTGGATATCGATCACGTTGAAGGTTGTTGAGGTTTGAATATGGGCAGGCAGATCGATAACATAGGCGTTATCATTTATCTTATGCAGAACAGGAAAGGGCCCGTTCTTCCTCGGACTAAGTTTAGAAAAAGATCCAGGAGGAAAGTGCTCTCGGTGGACTCTAAGCATCACTAAGTCACCAAGATTGAAGACTTTGTTACGCCGATGCTCATCAGCCAACTTATTGTATTTAGAATTGGAGTCAGTTCAACTTAGAGTGGACTTCCTCTAAGATATTGTGGAATTGCTGTGCTGTTTGGTTGTTGCAATACTGCGACATTTCGGTATAATGACTACGTCGATCAGGTGATTTGGCATTTTGGTGTAAACAATACTAAATGAGCTATGTCCCGTGGACCGGTTCAGCATCAAATTGAAGGCAAACTCGGCTTGACTTAACATCTCTTCCTATCTTTTAGGGGCTGTTTGGTATCGGATTTACAGCGGGATTTAAGTCGGATTTATGCTAAATCCAGCCAAACAGTTTTTGTGCGTGCGTTAAATCCTGGGATCAGTAAATCTCGGATTTACGGATTTACAGCTTAAATCCAGGATTTAGTAAATCCGAAGGGTAGCCGGATTTAGTAAATCCGAGCGGGATTTATCCGAAGAACCGTGCGAAAGGAGAAAGTTACCTTCACAGCCAGCGAGCTCCGGTTCTTGCTTCTGATCAAAATGTCGTAACTTCCGATCCGGGTTGAAGTCGTCGCAGGAGCGAAGTCGAACAGCCACGAAGGAGCCGAAGAAGCGACGCCTGCAACCTCTACACCTCCTGCAAAAGCAACGGAGCCCAACAGCAACGACGGAAAGAGAAGATGAAAGGCAAACCCTAGACGCCTCTAAGTTATTATTGATTAACTTAATTAATATAATTTACATTATTAATACTTAAGTAAATTAATTAAATAGTTAATTGTATAATTAGTGCATAAATTAAATAAATAAATTAAAATTATTAATAATTAAATAAATTAATTAAATAATTAATTATATAATTTAACTTAATTGCATAATTAAGTAATTAAATATTAATATAATTAGATTAATTAATATAATTTAATATATATCTATTATTAAATATATAATTAATTGTGAAAATAATAATTAATAAGTAATTTGTGCTTAACATATTATTAAATTTATAACACATTATATTTTTTATTTTTAATTATAAATTTATTTTTAAGTTATAATTATATTTTTCACATTTAAATCCCTAACTGCTATAAATCTTGAAATATGTTACCAAACAGTTTCTCAGGATTTAACAGGATTTAACATTTGGCATACCAAACAATTTTCAGGATTTAACACATTTCGGATTTACTAAATCCGGATTTAAAGGATTTACTAAATCCCACTAAAATTAAATCCTACTTGTTGCCAAACAGCCCCTTAGGATGCTCTTGAACTAAGCATCGCAGCATGTTGTCGAGTTTATGGTTGACAACCTCCGTTTGATCATCCGTTTGGGGATAATAGGAAGAGCTCAGCTTGAGATTAATATGTAGACGCTTCCATAATTCATGCCAAAAATGGCTAATAAGCTTAACATCACAATCAGATGTGATACTTCCTGGAAGCCCATCCAAACATATGATTTATGTAAAGAACAGTTTGGCCACATTCATTGCATCAAATATTTTCTTACAAGGCACAAAATGCGCCATCTTTGAAAACCTGTCGATAATTGCCATAATCGAATCAACTCCATTCTTGGTTCGAGGGAGATCGAGGATGAAATCAATACTAAGATCCTCCAAAATCGAATCAGGTGTGGAAAGAGGCATGTATAAACTTGTGTTTTGCATGGTACCTGTTTTTTTTTTTTGGAAAAATTTTGGGCTTAGCCCGTATATTGAAGATAAACTAAGAGATTACAAAAAGAATACAAATGGGCAGAAATAATGCCCACCCCCGCTCAAGGAGCGCCAAGAAATCAACAGACTAAACAAAAAGAGCAGAAAAGTAAACCAGCTCCAAAAAACTATAATCTGGACTCAGATTAACAAAAAGAACTAGGCAGCCAAGCCCCTGGTTGCCCGAAAGCCATCCAAGGGGCGTTCTCATAGAAATCAAACGATGGAGCTTCATCATTGTCCAGATTACTGCTCCCAAACCCGCATAAGGTTCAAAAATGCAGCAGCACATCCGAATACAGGCCATTAATTCTCCCCAGCAGACCTTCATAATTTTTCCACCTGGACACTCTAGCATACAGGATAGACTTGATGTTGATAATCATAGAAGATAAACTGTGAATCTCACAGCCATATCTCCTGCCATTTCTCTCCTTCCATATTACATAAATAATGCAACAAACCACCAATTTGTAATAATTTTTAACCACAGATGAGCCAGGATAATCATCCACCCATTGAAGAATATGCAGCAGCGAAGGTCTCAACATAAAAAACCTTGACTCAGGGATAAAACGTTCCAGAATATGGAAAGAGAGAGGGCATTCAAAAAATAGGTGGTTCACAGATTCTTGACCATGAAAACAAAGCAAACAGTCCTCAGAAATAGAGATATTACGTAATCTCAAAGCATCCGCAGTTCTTAAACCGCCAACCAGAGCAAGCCAAGCATAAACTGAATGCTTTAAAATCTTCTTTTTGAACCAAATAAATTCAAACCAGTTGCAATCAGTCAAATCTTTATAAAAATCCTCAATGAAGTCCTTATGGTAAACTTTGCTACAATTGTTCCAGATTAGACAAGGCCCATCCACATTAGTAATAGGATTGCTGCAAATCAGATCAGCCAAATTAGAAGGAACGCTGGAAGGCAGATTCCAGTTGTGACCCAATATGAGTGAGCTTAAAAACTGAGAATTGAAGAGGTCAAGAGTGATATCACCGCCGAGCTCAATGAATGAGAGGTTGTTGCACCAATGGTCCCAGTGCAATGCAATGGGGGCATCAGGA
This sequence comes from Dendrobium catenatum, assembly GCF_001605985.2. Classification (NCBI taxonomy): domain Eukaryota; kingdom Viridiplantae; phylum Streptophyta; class Magnoliopsida; order Asparagales; family Orchidaceae; genus Dendrobium; species Dendrobium catenatum. Next base: position 254,241 of record NW_021319558.1, read on the forward strand.
TTGATGACAAAGGAAAAATTCATTTTCACCTTAATAGCAGTAGCGCAGACGGATTTCCAAAACAGACTGGCCTTATAATGGGGAGGCTTCCATGGGGAAGAATAGTAAGTAGACAGCCATTTAGTAAGGGGCGTAGTGGAATTATACATTTTGTAAATAACAGAGCAATATAGAGCATGTTGCAAAGCACTAATCGAAGGCACCCCCAATCCTCCTTTAGAAAGAGGCCTGCAAACCTTGTCCAAGGATACCATATGGAGCTTGTGATTGCAAGAAATTTCTCCAAAAAACAGAAACCTAGAACAGTTTCTCTTAAAAAACTTGCTAACGGTTTTTGGTATGATAGAGCCCCTTATCTAGTATGCAATTGTATTTTGAATAGTAAATTTTAAATACTGCAATCTCCCCGCAAAAGAGAGAAGATTAGCCCTCCAACCTGTAAACTTTTTATACAAACTATCCATAAGAGGGAGGAAGTCTTCAACTTTGAGCTTGGTGAAGGAAATAGGGATACCAAGATAAGAGATCCTGGTAGTGATGTTGAAAATGGACAAGGCTTGACACAACATATCCCTATTTCTTTGTTTCTTAGTAAACATAATGGAGCATTTGTCAAAATTTATTTGAAGTCCAGATGCAGAGGCAAAGTCTTTAAAGACGCTAGCTAGAATATTGCAATTGTCAAGTGTACTTCCCCAATAATTAAAATATCATCAGCGTAAAGGAGGTGGGTAATATGAAAATTACTGGAATGAAAGCCTTTAAACCCTCTCTCCTCAATGAGATTAGATAAAGCATCCATTACCAAACAGAAAAGGTATGGACTAAGCGGGCATCCTTGTCTGAGCCCGACAGTGGATGGGATATAACCTTCCAAAGCACCATCTATGACGGTAGAAAAATTCACATATGAAATGCATGCTTTTATCCAGCTAATAAAAGAGTTAGGAAATCCTTTTTGCAAAAGACGAGCCAACAAGAATTCCCTAGAAACAGTATCAAAAGCTTTTTTAATATCTATTTTAGCACAGAAGATATTGCCACCCCCATGATTGTTTGCCACGTAGAGAATTTCTTTAGCAAGAAGTATACTATCCGTAGAAATACGCGATTTCACAAAACCAGCTTGGACATCTTTAACAAGAACAGGCATAATAGGGTTAAGTCTGGCAGCTAAAACCTTGGCAATAATTTTGTACAAGGTATTGCACAAAGCTATGGGACGATAATCAGAGATAGAAGAAGCATTATTGTGCTTTGGAATAATGGCAAGGGCAGTGGATTTAACACCATTATGAATGTATCCTTTAAGAAAAAAGGACCTAATACCTTTGCACACGGAGGGCCCAATGATATGCCAAGCAGTTTTGAAGAAATGATAGTTAAACCCGTCCGGCCCCGGAGCAGAGTTGGAAGAGCCTTTAAAAACCGCACTTTTTATTTCAGCATCCTAAACAGGTGCAATAAGAGAGGCAGCATAGAATTCCGGAAGAACATCCCCAATAGGAAAAAGGTTCAGATTGAAACAGGTACGGGTTGGGGGATTGAACAAAACATGAAAATGGTTGAGAATAGGGGAAATGACCTCATCCCTAGAGATGGAAGGGTTAAAGGCAAACAAATTAACAATAGATTTAGTACTGCCCATTCTGCGTCTAATTTTGGCATACAAGAATTTCAAGTCATCTTCCCCATATTGGAGCCATTTGACCTTGGCCCTTTGAATTAACCAACTAGCATGCAAAGAAGTAAAATCCGAAATTCTTACATTGATTTCTTTGAGCATACCGCAAAGAAATGCATCCAGAGGGTTAGACTTAAGGAGCCCCAAAAGATCTGTTTGCTTGCCTTGTAGAGAATCCAGTTCCTGATATATAGCTTTGGAAGAAGCCCAGCTAGCACTTTTAATGTCTCCCTTTAACTGTCTTAGCATAGAACATAAGTGAGATAATGGATATCCAGAAAACGGCTTAGAGAAAGCCTGTAAAAGCAGAGCCCAAAAGCTATCATATTTGGTCCAAAAATTCTTAAAAAGGAATCTATGATTAGATTGTGAGGTAACCCCGGAATGCAGAATAATGGGGCTGTGATCGGAGCAAGAAGGGCTCTGATAAGAGCAAAAAGCAGAAGGATATTTCAACAACCAACCCTCATTAACCAAAACCCCATCTAATTTGATGAAGATAGGGTTGTCAGTGCGTTGATTAAACCAAGTAAAATAACAGCCTACCGAGTGTAAATCAACAAGCCTGTTATTGAAAATCATGCTATTAATATCAACCAACGCAGAGTGATGCAAAGAATTACCACCAGACTTCTCAGCAGCAAAGCGGAAACAGTTAAAATCTCCCATGATAGTCCAAGGGACACTGGAGGCAGGGGCACAATTACCAACAGAAGCCCACAGTTCTTTCCTTTCCATAGCATTATTTGATGCATAAATGACAGATAATTGAAACGTAAAGGAGTTGCCAACCAGAACATTACCAGTTATCATTTGAGAAGAGAGCATGGAGGGATTGAAGTGCACCTTGCTAGCATTCCACTTAATCCAAATCCTACCGGAAGAGGAGAGTGCAAAATTGTGGTAATTTCCTTCATTAGAAAACACGGAGTGCGAAGAAGCAAAAAACGGGTCTTGAAGAGAGTTGACATGAATACGATTCTCCAGAATGCAAATCATATCAAGATTAAAGGATTTGACAAGCCTTTTACAGCTTAAAACTTTCTCGGGCTTATTGAACCCTCTCACATTCCAAACCGCAATGGCCGGAAAATACATCAGGAATATGAATGATGTTGGAATTTTTTGGCCTGCTTTCCCTTAGCAGATTTTTTTGGATTGTCAGACGATTGATGCTTCTTGTGCTTGCCAGCAAGATTGGATATATTCTCCATTGACTGATTGCCTTTAGAGCAATCCTCAGACATGTCCTAACCATTTCCTAGATGATTATCTAGAACAGTGAACCTGTTAGGCGAGGTAATACTAGAGGGAGGAGGATAATGTTGAATCTTGAACGAACTTGAGGAGGAAGATGTAGAACCTTCATTAGGAGAGTTTAAGTTAGGTATGATAGCCCCACTAACAGCAGTAACAATATTCTCCTTAGGAGGTGGAACATTGATGGTATGCTGTTTACCAGAAAGGTCATTTGGCAACGAAGAAGGCTGAGAGATGGGAGGCTTGGTTGAGTGGGAGGGGGAAGGAGGGGGAGAGTGAGCTTGGTAGAGAAGCGGCTGGCCAATACCATTAGTATGGACAACAGTGTTATTAGGAATTGGGATCCGGGCTTGGGCATTGGAAGTTTCGGCATTAAAAGCCAAGCCAGGTTTAGGAGGCCTGGATTTGGAGCGGTTAGTTGGCTTTCTACTGGAGCTCCTACCACGAGCCGCAGGATTGGAAACCGGCTTAGAGGAAGCAATATTATCATCAGCGGGGATCTGCGGACAAGAAGCAGAGAGATGAACTAATGACTTACAGTGCTCACAAGGGGTCGGTCTCCACTCGTATTGAACTTTCAATTCAACAATATCCCCATCCAGCGACACTTTAATCACCTCAGGATAGGTAGCGTTGCAATCCACCAGAACACAAATCCTTGCAAAAGTTAGACGGGTTTTGTTCTCAGTGAGAGTGTCAGCAGCAATAGGTACGCCAATTTTGCTGGAGATACGCGAAATCCCCTCCGAGTTCCAACACGCCAGCGGAAAGTCATGGATTTTAACCCAAATCGGAATCGAAGTGAAATTTTCTCTCTTTGGCTTAAATTTGGGATGCCATTTTTGTAAAACAAAAGGTTTCACAAGCAAGAACCATACTCCTTTCGACCATGCAAGATCAAAATCCTCCGTGCAAGAAAAACGAAGTAGGAAGAAGCCGTCATTTAAAGAGAGAAGTTGCAAGGAACCTTTAAGAGATCATGTTTTCTGTAAAGCACTCAGCAAGGCTTCATAATATGGCCGGCGGCCGATGGAGTAGCCGACCAAGCACAAGCTCCAGTCTTCTCCACCTTTTGCTAGTTTTTCACCGGAAAATGGAATAATCTCTGGCTCGGAAGGATGATGAGAGAAATTGAAGGTTTTTGGTGAATCTGCAACCGGCGCAAAAATCTGACTCCACTTACGAATAGACGAAGAGGCAACATCCCCAGAAGAAAGAGGCAGAGAGCCAGGAGAAGGATGAGAAGAAGTCATGCAGACAGGCCTCCGGCCTTAGCCTGAGGAGGAGGAAGAAGGTCAGGAAATAAACTCAGAAGGGCGGCGGAGAGCAAAACCCTAGCAGAGCCCTCCCCCTTTTTTTCTCTTACTCCACTGCTTAATTGCTTGCTGCGTTGTTTAACAAGTAGGTTTCTTTGCATGGTACCTGTTAACCTTAATAACATATAAAAAAATGAAATCAATGCATACTGTGAAGCCGACTGCCCATCCCGCAAATCCTGAAAAAAATCCCGTCGCCAGCTACAATGTTTCATCCTACGACTTTGCAAACGGCGTCGAATCCAGTCACCCATCACTCACACTCGTAAGTCACTTCGATTGCCGCCCGTTTGCATCCATAAAAGGAGAAGGATCGCTGCTTATTCGCCTCTCTCGCAAACTACTTCAACAATCAAACTCCTCTTCCTACAAGCTTCTGATATTCTGGAAAGCTTTACGACTACATCTCCTCGAATCAAAGCCTCCCTCAACCTGTAGCCCAACGCCGAGCTCTTCCCTGCCCAACCCTTTGGTCCACACACATACAGAGAGAGAGAGAGAGAGAGAGAGAGAGAGAGAGAGAGAGAGAGAGTTTTCCCCACCTAAGCCGCCGCCTCTCTCACGACCTCCTCTTGCCAAGACCCATTCGAGGCCTCGCCCAACACCAACGACCAAACCCCATCATGCACCTTCTTTTTCTCTTCTATAAAAACACCTCCTCCGATCCCTATATTGGATTGAAGGCGACGTCCAAGCCTTCGCCGAAGCCAAAGCCATTAATCTTCACTCAAATATCGACTCCTTTTCCTCCCATTCCCATCAACCTCCTACTCCGGATCTAATCCCGACCTCCCTATCCACCTAACCGCAAGTAGTAAGCAGAGAGAGATCCTTACCTAGCTTTTCCCACCTCCTCATCAACTCCAGCCGAAAACTCCCACTACAGTACCCGACTACTTTAGAAGATTAGGTATACACCCTATTTCATTTTGTTTCTTTTTTTAGCATTAGCTATTATTAATTAGGGAAATTTACATACATACCACTATGTTTCTAACCATTTACATATCTAACACCTCAAAGTTTAATACTACCCTTATACCACCCAAATCCTTTATTTACCTCATTTTTACCACGTCGTCTGCCTATACCATGACCGTCTTTTTCTCCCTACTGTATCGCGCTCGTCTTGGAGGAAGTTAGGGCTTGGGAAATCGGAAATCGCGAGGGGGAGGGGGGGAGGAGGAAGGTGACTTCTGATGTGTTCTCTCAATTTTGTTCCAAATGAATCTGTTTGCTTGAGTTGGTTCTTCTTCTTCTTTAAGTGATGGTTGGTATCATCAGTTGGCAGGTTTTTTTGTTTTCTTTTTGTTTGCTTGAGTTGGTTCTTGTTCTTTAAGTGAAATCATCCGTTGTCAGATTTCTTTTTATTTTTTTGAGCTGATGGAATTGTTGTTTTCTTGGCATTTCCCATATCTGAACATCTGGTCATCATGCGTTGTCAAAAAGATCATGTTTTGGATGTATTAGCATTGGCTATGGATTTATCCCGCCCAATTCCTTCATTGCATTATCTCTGTGTCTCAGCTTCTCATCATTGTTTTCATTTCTTCAACTTTCAATTTATTCATTGGTCATTTCCATATTTTTGAGCCAATTAAATGATATTCATAGCTTTGTGTAAATCTAATGTATGGTTCTTATCAACTGAACTTAATTAAATTACATAGGACATGAACTTGACTTGAATAATAGGAGACTTTTGGACTCAAACTTATATGAATATAAGTATGTGAGTTCAAATGATAAATGACTTAAACAAATTCATGCACTACTTGATTAGAATAATCATGCAAAATTTAAACTCAAATAAAATGCAGGGTACTCAAATTTGATAGTGGATCAGATTTGATTTGAACTGAACTCAAACCGAAATGATAATGGACATGAACTCAGACTTAAATTTGGACTCAAGTTAGACTTGTGAACTTGAGCCTAACTCAAAGGAGTTGGCATTGAACAATTGATAATGAACAACATTACATAGGATTCGTCACCCGCATATGATCATGAACACAAATTTGACACTTGCATAAATACAATAGTTAATTTGTATATGAAGAATGATCTATGAAGAATTCTCATGTTTATTGCAAACTATATGTGAAAACGAAGAATTAGCAACCATAGCTTGCCTACGAGCAATGGAAAGGTTACTAACGATGTGGATTAGTCACAAACCTTGACTTGAAACCATTAAATAATGACATGACTTCCTTGCCATGATTAACACTAATCACAGATGACATATAAGATACGTGCAAATGGAATAAATATAATATTTTTGAAGATAAAAGACTTGAAAGTTCAATTCATTTACAACTGATAAAAAGTCTGTAAAAGATGTGACCTGACTACAAAGTCGTAATGAGGGCTTCTAGACCACACCAATCGACTCATAACATTGAATCTAATTCATCCTTAAGCAATATCTAGTGAGAATTGCAAGACATGTGGGCGAGGAAAAACTAGTGTTTTTGCATTAATCTTCTATTAGATATATTTTATGAAAGGAGTTTTGAAAATTTAGTATTTTTTTCTAGTTTATTCATTGATTTATATATTGGATGAAAATTTTTTAAGCCTTTAAAAGAATTTGAGTTAGATTAATAATTTCTGAATTTCTTACCTTTTCTAGATTATGCGTTATCAATCCATTCCTTAATTTTTGAATAAAATCAAGAGGCAACTTTCTCCTTTTTTAAAGACTTTTTCGTGCCCCTTCTCTTTTTGATAATGTCATAGGGGGAGAACGTACTGTTTTATTTATATTTTTATCTTTTTTAAACAACAAAATTTTTTATTTTGCCTTTTTTTTTAAGTTTTATTTTAGTAAGGGGGAGATTAGGAGAAAATATTTGTATTTTTGCAAATTCAACCAGTAATGTTTACCATCATCAAAAAGGGAGAGATTGTTGTGAATCTGAATTCATGGATTATTATTTTGATGATAGTAAATACTCTTATTTCTCTATGACTTCCTTGCCTACTAATATTTTAGGTCCATAAGATCAGACTGCAATTGGAACCAGCTTAAGATTGGCTAGACTAGGTCTGAGTCAGTTTGTATCTTTTCCTTTTCTTGAGTCTATTATAATTGGTGTGGCTCCTGATGCTAAGTAACCTTGCACACACACATACTTTTGAAGAATTTCTAACTGGTTCTTAGAGTATACTATTTTTGGTAATATCATCCGGGATGATATTTATATCAGCCTAGACTATCGGTTCAAAAATAAAAACCCTAATCAGGGCATCCTTATTAAGGAAACTGTCATTAAGCACATCATCCTGGATGATTTTGTATATGCCAGGACAAGATGCTCAAATCAGAAAGAATCAGCCGCCAGATCTATTTAGGTATTACTTATTTTTGGGCATCGTCCTGGGCATCGGCCTGGTCTATTCAGCATAATGTTTTCTAAATTAATCTGGTATTTAAGGAAAGCTATTAAGATATGATTACATGATCACATTGTCCTGCACGATTGCAAGATCGGCCAGGATGATCCATTAGATGATTGGACATCAGACAGCTCTTATTTAGGGCGATGTTTAGGATGATATTCCACGATTTGTACTGATAGGCCAGGACGATATATTATCGCCCTAAATGATACGAACAAATTTCTTCTAATAGTCCCAAATCATCCTAGCTGATTGGGCTTAATTTACACTAATCAGCCAAGATGATATACATGTCATCCTGGATGATAAAGTTGGCAAGTTACAATTAATGAGCTCGTTTTGAGCTCTTCTATTTATGCTTTGATAAGGCACTTAGTAAGTGTCCTTGGCATCCATTGAAGCTTCATTCTTCTGGGGGGAACTTGAAGAGAGAGCTTGAAATGGAGAGAGGAAAGGATGGAGTTTGAGAGAGAGGGAGAAGATCCTTAGAGGGAGTTTTAAGGGAGTGTGGAGGGGGTTCCACACGGTTACTCCAGCGAGCTTGCACCTTAGTACCATCGGATTCAAGGCTTGTCTTGAGGGATATTTTGGGAAGAAGAAGATCTCTTTGGTGTTAAAGGGCCCAGCTACTCCTCCGCACCGTGGAAGGTGAAAGTGATTTTGTAAGGGCTTCTCCGCAGTTGTGGGGGCTAAAGGAGAGACACTGAGTTTAGTGCAATACTCGGAGGGTGCCTCTAAGGAGTGGATGTAGGTCAAGGTTTGATCGAACCACTATAAATCTGGTGTGTTCTTTCCTTTATTATTTTTGTATTTAATTTCTTCACTTTGGTTTTCTTTATGGTGAATCTTGGCTTGTGTTTTCTATTGTGAAAGATTTTTTTCAAATACCAATTCACCTCTCTCTTGGTTAGTCTTGGGACTAGTTCATATGGGCTTAGCATTCCTAACGAACTTTCAGTATTGCCACTATAAGTTAAACTACCATCACTGTGGGTAGCAATCCAAAATGATCTGACTCAAGAGAAAAATGCTTGCCTGTGAATGAATGAGCTCGACGCACTTGATAAACTCAATTTACAAGCTCAACCAAACCTAGAAATCTATTAATAAAGAATGGAAAAAATCCTTTGATAGAATGGTGTATCCATGGGCATTTCAAGAAGGAGAATTTATCCTGATGCTAAAAAGACCAATCATCCCACATAAAAAAATTGATGGAAAATTCATATCCAATTGGGAGGGCCCCTTCGTCATCGAGAAGGCATACCAAGGAGGAGCTTATTAGTTGATCGATTTGAATGGTCAGAGGCCTATGTCACCAATCAATGATTGATACCTGAAGAAATACTACCCATAAAATTGCCTGAGAAAAATCTATGTTCAATGTGTTATATATTTATACATGTTTATTAGTATATACATTTATATTTTGAAATTCTCTTGTGTAGCAAGAATGTATTTCAAAATTCCCCAGAAGATGGGGCATTTTAAACATTTATTTAGTTTAACATCGCACCCTTAAATCACCAAATATATATTTAAAATCCCAAATTTTAAAGCCTATCCAAAACCTTTAATATTTATTTGAGTCAATATCGCGCTACATGCCGATATCCCTAAATAAATATTTAAAATCTCAAAATTCTAAATTTATCCTATCATAAAATATCCATGCGAGATATAGGGCATTTTAAATATTTATTCGGGTCAACTTCACACTGCATGCTGAGATCCACGAATAAATATTTAAAATTATCAATAGAAATATTCTTTTATACTGAAGAATATAATAAATTCTTTTCAAAGTATATGCAGGTGATCTTCCAATAGTTCGAGGCACCACCTTCTCTAGTATACCATGGTTTCAAAAGTTAAGAAAGAGACTTTTATGACTACACACTTCAACAAATTGGGCCAGAACAGCCTAAAGTCTTTAAACAACTTGAAGCTTAAGATTTGAATGGGTGTAAGAAGCCGGATCCAATAAGCCTAAATATGGTCAGATCGCTGGCAGCTCCTTCTACTCTATACGTTATAAGAAAGGCCGAGTAGAGAAACCCCCACTTCACCAAACCCTTCGGTAGGGATTATAGGAAGTACGAAAGCTAATTTAACTCGATAAGTTCAAGTGATTGTAGTCTATCAAATTCTTTTAATTGATCAGAGAATCAAAGTTCTAATGAGGAGGAATCATGAGCAACTATCAAATGTGTGTAGACTCCAAATCTTTAACCACAAATAATAATTCCAAATCTCAACTTCAGTAAAACTAGTATTGGGAAGCACATTTCTCATAGCTCAATTCTGAAGCCTGAATGGATCTAAAAGGCCGGATCCAACACGCCCAAATATGGCCGGATCGCTGGCAGCTCTATCTACTCAACACGCCACAAGAAAGCCCGCAATAGAAGAACCCCTATCTCAGCAACCAAAGAAAAAAGAGCTATCCAATCCTAGCTCTCCTAATGTGATGAATTCAAGTGAATCAGATTAAAGTTTTCTCAAGTGGTTAAGGATCAAGATACTACCTATATTTGGTACTATCAACCAAATCCAAAGCCTATAAATCCTTCGACAAATTCGTAAAGCACAGTGTGAGAATCAAAGGAACTTTTCTTCAACAAGTCCACCAAAACACAAAGCAAAGAACCAAAGAAAATATCCTTAAGTTCATGAAAAGCCTATGGCTGAACTAAGAGGATTTCGTCATCAACAAGTCTTCTATACAAAAAACTATGGACCGATGACTTCTTACCACTGACCTAGTATAAACCTAAAGGGTCTAGGTCACTTGCATCTACTCATTCAATAAGCCCGACAAAGTAAGAAGCAAAGGGTCGAAGATACAAAGAACCAACTAACAAGTCAATAAAGATAAATCAGGTGATTCTTCATCAATGTCCGTAGCACAAAGCATTGGACAGAAAAAATCAAAACTTCAGAACTCAAGCTAAAGCTACAAAAAGAAGAACCCTGGGTGACATCTACAAGTGTCCTGTTGACCCCTATAACTCACTACACGCAAAAAGGACAAAAGTGGCGTGTCGAGTAATGCGCGGGTTGATACAATGCGTCACTTGAAGGGTCAAATGATCTCTGATTACAAAAAGAACACCATCGTTGCGATCAGGATCTCGAATTTTGCTAAGTCAAGGCCCGTCGCAATCGAATCGGATGAGATCGATCAAAAGGGACGACCGATACCCAAAATTAAAGTACAAAGCTGATCAAACGACGTCGGATCGACGAACCAATTTCTCCATTACGATCGAAACATTATGAATACTCAAAAAACTATGTCTTCTATATTCAATTTGGATCATCGAAATTTGTGGCACAAATTTTGAGACAAAACACGTATATCGAGAAAATTGGCCTTGGCGTTGGCAAAACAAAGTCCGACCGCAAAACAAACTTTGTCACTGCATATAGAATATCCTAAATACCTAAGGGTGACATCCAATTTATTCAAATTAAAGCATGCGAGGTCAACACGCATTTCAAGGTAAAGCACAAATTTCAAAAAAAGTTCGCTCGGCGCTACCCAAATGACGTCAGATTGACGAACGAACTACGTCGTTGTATTCAGAACACCGACAATACCCTAAACACTATCAATTTGTTTTATTGAGGTTGTGCATGCAAATCGAGGCGGTCCAGTACAATAATTTGCCTCAATGTTACTCAAACAACATCCGATCGCAAAAAGGATAGCGTCATTGTGACTGGAGCGTCGATAATACCATAAATGCATTATCTATTTGCTTAATTGAGGTTGTGCATGCAAATCAAGGCATTCTAGTGCAAGAATTAGCCTCAATGTTACTCAAACGACGTCCGATCGCGAAACGGATAGCGTCATTGCGACTGGAGCGTCGATAATACCCTAAATGCATTATCAATTTATTTAATTGAGGTTGTGCATGTAAATCGAGGCAGTCCAGTGAAAGAATTAGCCTCAATGTTACTCAAACGATATCCGATCGCGAAACGGATAGCGTCATTGCGACTGGAGCATCGATAATACCCTAAATGCATTATCAATTTGTTTAATTGAGGTTGTGCACATAAATCGAGGCAATCCAGTGCAAGAATTAGCCTCGATGTTACTCAAACAACGTCCGATCGGGAAACAGACTTCGCGGTTGTGCTCGGAATAGCGTCAATATCCTAAATCCATTATTAATTTGTCTAATTTTGATATTCGACGAATTCAACACATTAAACGAGACAATCAACATGCAAAATAAGAAAATTGCATGCAAATCGAGGCAGCCTTTGACTGATTGATGCATCTCTGTCATGTAAATTAATGTATGAATGACTAAACTCTAAAGCATTAATATGGCATTAACCTAATAAATATTTACAAAATAACATATGCTGAATGAGGAAAGAAGTCAAATTCACATTAATTTGCATTAATGCCATTCCTCATTCTGTCGAAATCGCGTCGTCAATCTGTCGCCTCGTCGCTCATCACGGCTGGTCGTGTCCCGTCGTTAAATGAAAGCCAATACTAGTAAAGGCCCCTAGCTACTCCGCTTTCCCCCAGCACCAAACCTCTCCCGTTAACTTTTGATTTCTCCAACCCCTCCTCAAGCTTGCTGGTCTTCAATCTTCAACAAACAAAACTCTGCTGAGCTTCTCAGAGTTCCGTCCAGCCCTCTCCTTCTTCCAGGTGAATTCAAGTCCAGGTGAAGTTCAAAGCCAGCGAATCAATCCTCCTCTAGTCCAACTGCATCCAAGTTTCTCTGCGAAAAAACCTCTAACCAAAGCACTCCACTGCTGATTGGACAAGCATCCCACGTTTTCCCCCAAGCCTCCTCACTACACCACAACCACAAGAGCACCTCCTCCCCTCTGATAACTGCTAAACTTGATGCTCACAGCAGTTTATTTAAAAAAAATATATAGAAAGAAGGCTTGAACGGTTTGGGCAAAAGCTCTTTACTGCAGGCATCCAATAGCCCGCCAAATCTAGCTCGTCTCTACTTCCTGGTTCCAACCGAACAGCTCTAGCCTCCACGTAGTCACTCAACGTCTCCAGCACCTGGTTTCCAAAGTCAAAACTCCCTTTACTGTGTTGTTTTCTATGCAAACTGGCAAGCCGAACCAGTTATGCCAACGTTGCTTGCTTTGAAGTTCAACTTGCCTGCTTGTATATCTGGTGTTTATAGACTATTTCACCCGACTAGATTTCTTCCCATGTGAAGCTTTTTCTACACCTCCTGTACTATATACACTCCACGTGATTCACAACAGCACCCAACTTTCATAAGGCTTTCCAATTGTATTCCAGCAAACTCATTCTATATAAAACCTCTCTAAAGCCCATATAGTTAAGCCCACTTGATACTCTAGCAGAATCTTTATTCCATTTCTCCTACTATCTATTCACATGACAGCCCTCTAATTCTCTACATAGGCCCAATTCCTCTCCATTTTCCCCTTGCAGCCCAACTACAAAAGTCCACAACAACTCCTCCAAAGTCCTCTTGAAATCAGCCTACTTACATCAGCTTTTCATTTACAGCCTACTTACATCAGCTTTTCATTTACAACAAGGCCCATACCCTCTTCATGCATGTTCAAAATCCCAGCTCGATATGGGGCCTATGGCTTTAGCATTAGCTCAATAATCGCAAACCACTTAACAAAACTAGTACGATTATTTGAAAGGGTTCCTGTGCTCTTAATCATCAATTGCTTTGATTCAAATATTGCACTATAGTCATGATAAATAGCCTAGATGCATGTTTCACCTTTGTTAATTAACTATGTCAGTTGATGTGTTGGTTCAGATAATATGTCAATTGAAATGAACAGTAAGGTTGGGAGTAATTAGATTTCCAAAATCTGAATCCTTCTGTTTTACCGTGATTTGCTTTCTCTTTTACTGTTGCTAGTAATTAATAAGATTAATGTTACTAGTATGCTGATGATTAATATTGTTACACATGTATATGTATACATATGTTACTAAAAAAAAGAGATTAAAAAAAAAAGAGAGATTAAAAAAAAAAGAGAATAAAAAGTGGTGGAATGTTGTACACATCCTTTTCCAACATCGTCGCCACCCGAAGATATAATCTCCAAAACTCAGATTTCCCATTCTCGTTGTTCGTGGCGGATCGGGGAACCACCTATACGCGCTCTCGTAGCATGGTAGGAGGGAGCCCGGTGCGACACCTACGACGAGACGGGTAATCACCTAAAACTCAGATTTTCCATTCTCATTGTTCGTGGCGGACCGGGGATCCACCTATATGCGCTCTCATAGCACGGTGGAAGGAAACTTGGTGCGGTGCCTACGATGAGGCGGGTAATCACTTTAAATATCATTTTCGGTGTTTGCAGTGGACCGAAGAACCACTTATACGCGCTCTCTTAGCACGGTAGGAGGGAGCCCGGTGCGACACATACGAAGAAGTGGGTAAGCCCTATACACGCTCTTGTAGCGTGGAGGGGAGATTCACTTGTGTTCTTTGTACGGTTACTTTTGAAGACCCCATACATGCTCACGTAGCGTGGTGGGATGAATGATGCACGGGCCGGTGTCCCCTGACACCTACCATACACGCTCGAGTAGTGTGGTGGGATGGCCCAGTTTCTCGTGCTTTTCCCCTAAACGGGGGAGACGCCGGGAGGCTGCCAAAATTTTTGGTGAATTATGGACAATACTTGGACAAAATGTGGACAATTTGAACTTCAGCTCATATTTTAATTTGAGCAAATAAAAGGGCTTTAATTCAATTGAAACAATAACTAAAGTTGCAAATCAAATGAGATGAATAAAGACTTGAACATTTTGACAAAATGCAAGAGGACTTGATTTGGGACTGCAGTGGACATGAACTTGAACTGAACTCAGACTTGAACAAAATCCGAACAACATGGGACTTGATTTTGGACAACAGAGAATTTAAACTTAAGCTTAAATCTGAATAAAGTGAAATGAAATTGAAAGGAGAAATTTAACATTAAGTGAACCATAACTTTGAAATTGGATAAAATAAAGATGAGCAATCAATAAGGAGAATGACTTGAATCATGGTATCAAATTCTTAATGAATGTTGAAAAATGACTACTTCAATTGAAATATGAATGAATAATAATATCAAACCCATCATGTACATCAAGCTATATTTGAAGACAAAGGGGCTTGTAATTATAACTTGCTTACAAGTAACAAGAAGATTGTGAAGGACATGGTGTGGGGGTTTTGTACTATGATAATTTATTTATAACATTGAATTCAATTCATTCCTAATCAATAGTGAATGAGAATTATGAGACATGGGACGATCTACCTACAAGTTATAAGGCAAAGATCTTTAATAGACTCAAGAAATCCATGAGAATTGGAGTGCAACTTGCCAACTAGTATCAAAAGCTAGTGTTATCGCTCATAACATGCGAGCAATGTAGAGGATGCAATGACACACTTGCAATCAAACTACATGAAGACTTTCAATCAACATTAAGGGATTCTCTGATGCATAACAAATGCCACACACTATAGTTAATGTTAATTTGAAGTCAAATATAACCTACCTTGCAAGAAATGAAGGATATGAATACACCTGCCTTCTACGACACAGCACCAAGGTGAGATGAATGTAACAATGCCCCCCAACCTATGTCAAAATACGATTAAAGGCATTCACCCCCACAAGCAATATAAATCAAGAAGGAATACATAATTTGATTGCAGTTAAGCATGCAAGAATTCTCAGCGAGTGCAAGAAGCATCATGACTTCCCTTTAGTCAACAATACTCGACTCGAGATAAATATTGTGGCTGCCTACACATGTTGAAGGTCAACACACAATGATATGATAAGATGATTGATGAATGTGTGAGACAGATGTCACAATGAATGTAACCAATTTAGCAGTCAACCTCATTTCATAGATGAGCTCATTTATCTGTCTACAGGCAGTGGTGAATTTGTAATGGATGCAACACGCGCATGATGACTTTGTCAAACTGCAGGAATTCAGGAGGGAAATAACATTTCTATCATTAACAATGATTCCACTCCAAGAAAACACATTTATCACCCATAAACAGAAAGATTCAATGATACTATAGAAGGCCAATCTCACATTCAACGTGTCAGTCAAAACCAAAAGATCTGCAATACATACAATCTATCTATGAATACAGATGTATGTATAGCATATCATCTATGGGTAGATATAAAAGACTTTAGTAAATGCAGTATCCTGAAGTCAATTTCAGTCTGTGAAGGAAGACATCTACCTACCTACATGCACCAGTAGCTGATGCACTGAAAAGATCAAAGACCACAACTAAATATATGGAGAATACGACAAGTACAACCTCCTACGACCTAAGCAAAAGATTCGTTAGTGCACTACGATCCACCTGTAGAAAGAAATGAATAGTGCACGACAGTCTACCTGTACGAAGCAACGAACAACTCTATTCAGAAGCTGCTACGCCGCGCCACCGGATCTGCAACATTCATACAAGCAGACAAAAGACGTCCACGAACTATGATACCACGCCACCGTATCCGTAACTTCTATGCAAGCAGATAGAAGGTGTTCACAAATATTTCAAAATACTCCTGCACGTGCACCATAGTTTGTATACACGTAGGTACACTAAAAGGGGTAAATATAATTATATAACCCGCAAGGGCCCCGGCGAGCGTGTTATTGGTACACACGTGATGTCTAGGGATGTTGTGCGGGTTATTAAATTTAAACCCGATCCTCCTTAACATGTAAAAAGGATTCGATAGGGTTTAATTATAAAATGCCCCCAAACACCCGCATGGGTTCCGGCGAGCGTGTTATTGGTACACACGTGACGTTTAGGGATGCTGCGCGGGTTATTAAATATGGATCCGACCTTCCTAAGCAAATAAATAAGAGTCGATAAGGTTCGATAAATAATTATAAAATACCCCCAAACACACGCATGGGCCCCAGCGAGCGTGTTATTAGTACACACATGACGTCTAGGGATGCTGTGCGGGTTATCAAATTTTAAACCCGATCCTCCTTAGCAGATAAAAAGAAGTCGATAGGGTTTAATTATAGAATGCCCCCTAACCCGCATGGGCCCCGACGAGCATATTATTGGTACACATGTGACATCTAGGGATGCTGCGCGGGTTAACAAGTGAATTCAGATTCGAACCCGATCCTCTTATGCGGATCAATAGGAGTCGACAAGGTTCGAACCTTCAAAAAAATACACGGTTGTGTCAATTGGTGTGTTTATTTTAATCCATTTATATTAGGCCTTGAAGGCCTATAATCAAGAGAATTCACTGATAAAGGCACGAAGCCAATAAGAAACCTGATCCTCTGTTGACAGCTCGACAGGGTTGACAAGGTTCATCCATAAACTATAAATATTTTCAAATGATCCCTGACACCCCGATGATGACCATGTTAAACGAAAATATCAACCGGAGGGGTCTACAAATAATTTTAAATGTCTTCCAAACTCAATTTCAAATACCCACAAAAATCCAAAAAAATCTCAAAATCCTAAAACCCCAAAAATATTTAAAATTGAAATCCAACTGTTGAGCACTTAAAGAAAAATCCATCCACCCTCCATAACCGTTTGCCAAGGTTGACAAATTTAAAATTTACTCTAACTCACAAAGAGCCAAATGCCTAGTCGAAAATATCACTATGATCCATTCTTAAACAATCTCTTACCAATAAGGACGTGTTACGTGTCCTCTAACCGACAGTTTTGCCGTCAAATGGCACTGCAGGTAAACGGTGAAATTACTAGATGGACAAGAGGGGGGGGGGGTGGGTGAATTGTGAAAACTTTTGACAAATAATTAAAACTAAGCAGAAGTTCTAAATGCTTTCGTTTTTTTTAAGAATTTTTAACTATGAAAAATTAAACAACCCTTTTTTTTCCAAATTTTCTAAGGCAAATATTTTGAAATTAAAAAGGCACGCACTAATGAAAAAGTAGTAAGAAAAAAACACACCAAGAATTTATAGTGGTTCGGTCAAAATATGACCTATGTCCACTCCCCGGAGTCCTCCGCTTTGGGATTTTCACTACCAACTATAGTTCTCCTTTTGCCCCTCCCGGCAAGGAGGAGAAGCCTTTACAAACCTCCCTTTCACCAACCCGGCGTGGCGGAGTGCCAAACTCTATTTTCGCCCTCCTGGTGACGGCAGAGAACCTTCTCATTTTTCTCCCTCCTGGAGAAGGCAAAGTACCTCGAGGTCACGGATGTAGACGAGCCTTTTCCTTGGAGATCCTCCCTCAAATTCTTTTAGGGCCACAGGAGGAGCAAGATGCAGCAAGTTCGGAGAAACAGTGATCCCTCACACCTCTTCTCCCTCACAACGCTCACCTTCTCCTTCCTCTCTCAAACCATAAAGAACTTCTCTAGAGCTCTCTCCCTTGGAATCCCTCTCTAACCACGTTCTCTTCTCTCATACTCTCTGAAAAATTACTTTTTTGATACATAAAAACGGGCTCCAAAAACCCTGAAATCTCAAAGTAGCCGTTACTATCGTACAGTACAGTTCTACAATCGTACAGTACAACCTTCATAAATAGACTTCATCCTAGTACGAAGTGGTACGAACAGTTCAAAAATGTTCGTATGGTACGATACTAAATCGTACGGTACGATTCATGACAATATAGTTCGTACAAGACAATAGTCGGGACAATCAAACATCGTCTCTATTCATCGTATGGTACGATGTACATCGTACAGTACGATGAGACCAAAAATAACTGATCGTCCGGGATGATATTCGGGACGATTATTATTCGTCTCTGTTCATCGTATTGTACGAATGGGTTCATACAATACGATGTTCAAATTATAATTAAGTCCAAATTTCTTGCACTAATCATGGGTTAAGTTAATTAAGTATTTAAAACTAATCGTATAGCACGAACAAGTTCGTACCGTACGAACGATAGAAAATTACTTACCTAAGTCACACAACGGCTAGGGTTTTGGATTTGAACATATCATACAGTACGATATAATTCCGTATAGTACGATCTATTCACAGAATTGTACTACAACCCTCTGATCATATGGTACGAATTAGAATCGTACAGTAAAATCTACAGAGAAGAAATTCTATTACATTCTACATTTAAAACCTCTCCCCCTGTGTTTGTGCATGGTTGCTCGAGCTTTTATGCATTTTGTGGCCAAACTCAAGAAAATAAAAATGAAATAAAAAAGAAAATACGTTGCAGACTCTTACTCCTAATCTACTCATCCTTGAGTCTTCCTCTCTTCCTGAGTAGCTTTTGATCATACTGAAATGTTAGTACTCACAGACAATAGCAAATAATATTCAATGAATCTCAAGACAATTATTATTTGTCATCATCAAAATCTTAAGCTTGGGGTCATGGGTTGCAACAATCTCCCCATTTTTGATGATGTTAATTAATAGTTATTGTAAGCAAGTGTTAAAGGCATTTTTTTAATTTTTTTAAATTTAAACATGAGAAAAAGAAAGGTACAAAAATAAAGAAAATGCAGTGCGAAATAAAAAAACTTGCATTTAACCATAAAAGAAGATACAACAACCTTCTCCCTCTTTTGACAGCACAAAAAGAGGAGCAAACACGAAAAGAAAAGTACAACACAAATATAATCTAAAAAGGAGGATCCTGATCTGGTGGTGGTGGAGGTGGATTTGGTTGGAAGTACTGAAAAAGAGTGTCAAAATGGTGATCAATAGCAGTAAAGCACTCTCCAAACCATTGCATATCTGTCTCGTGTTGCTGATGTTGTTCCTAAATATGAGTGTTGAGACGAGTCTGAAGTTGGTCAAAGCGTTCGACCAAATCATCTTGTGCTGGTGCAGGTGCTCAAGGTGGTGGTGCATGACGTCGTGGACGTGCTTGTGGTGCAGCTGGGGCATCTTCTCCTTCTTCTTCGTCAAAAATTGGTTCTTCCGGCTCGTGTCCCCGATGGAAAAGGATATGGAAGTAGGCATCCATATAAAAAATAGGAATAATGTCGGGTTCACCAGGATAGGTCATTTGATATTTATTTTGGAGGATATATCCTACAAGGTGGCCAAGAGCTTTATTTTGTTTTCGGCGAGTGGTAGGGAGACAAACGAAGGTCATATGGAAAATATAGTCAATGATTAGATCAGCTTCTTCAAATCTAGTATTGGTCATAATCAGGTAGGTAGTGACAGATATGGTTGGGGTCATATTGACACGGTCACCACCTTTGGGTATTATTGAGGTACGAAGGACATGTTGAATTATGCACGCATTTCTATTTAGGGAAGAAACGAGAGGTTGATGTTGATAGAAAGCGGCATTTCTAAGGACCCGATTGACATCACTCCAATCAAAATCATTTGTAAGAAAAGAACGGATCATAGGCCCTTCAGTAAATAGTCCAATGTATTGAGCGATGTCAGCTTTGGTTATTTCAACATTTTGTCGACAAACGAAAGAGTGGAGGGTTAAATTGTCAACTGTATAGGTAAGATTGGCTAAGAATTCTAGGAGGAGTTCAGAACTATAAGGAAAGGCTAGGGTGAGATGAAACTGGAGGGTGGTGGAGGCAAAGAGGTTCAGTACCTCGAAGTTCAGAGCCTCCTGGTTGAGCAACCTGGAGGGTGTGATTTTGCAAGTTTTGAATTTGTGGTAGGCATCCTCATTTTTTGCATTCAAGAATCGGGCGCTATGGCGGCGAGAGGAAGACGAGCTTCCCGCTACCAAACGTCCTCCCTTGCTGGAACTAGACATGGCTTGAAGGGTGAGTGAGAGGTTTGTGAGTGTAGTGAGGATATCTGCCCTTCTATTCCATTTATAGAGTTTTCAGCAAATCGTACAGTACGATAAAGGATTCGTACAATACGATAGAGGATTCATACAGTACGAAGTAGCAATAATTGTTCTGACGATTCGTACCAGAAAAAGGCGGTCAAAACGTACAGTACGATAGGTAGCGTACAGTACGATCAGTGAATTTTGATCGTCCTGAGGCTCATCGGTACGACTTTTAACCAAAAGTATCATACTGTAAGAACAGGTGTATAGTACAGTATGAGTGGCATTAATTTCGTACCGAACACCTTTAATTCGTTCTCATCCATTGTTGAGTTATATCGTACAATACGATTTAAGGTAAAGCGTACAGTACGATAACCAATAATAACGTACCAGCACGCTTAAATTCGTCCCAATCCATTTCATGTATCGTACAGTACGAAGTGGCAATAACTTACAGTACGATTAACAGAGATGAATTTTGCTATTTAGGATATTCGTGTAGATTAGAGTAGATCGTACCGTACGATTTTAAGATCGTACAGTTCGATACCACAAATTCAAGTTTAGTGCTTTTTATGTGGTGAGTGTGTGATGATCAGGAGCAGCCCTATAAGATATATATATATATATATATATATTTTTTGTTGTTGTTGTTTTTTTTTT
>NW_021319559.1:0-17643 GCF_001605985.2 Dendrobium catenatum
CAAAAAGCAGTATGAGATTGAATAGAATTCAAATCTAGCATGTAAACATTATTTACCCTTTTTCCATTAAAAATTTCTTTTCCATTTAGGCTTAATATGCAGCTAGTAGGTAAAAATTTCACATTATAGCCCTTATCACATAGCTGACTTATACGTAACAGATTATGTTTTAAGCCTTCAACTAATAATATATTGTCTATGAAAAAGTTTTTGAAATTTCCAATCATACCTGATCCAACCACTTTCTTTGTGGTATTATCTCCAAGTGTAACCTTGCCTCCATTCCTGGCTTCTAGCGTTATGAATTGAGCAGTATCTCCAGTCATATGCTTTGAACATCCGCTATCCAGGTACCATATGCTCCCACGAGGTCTTGTGTGAGAGCACTCCTGCAAAACTCTCAAATGTTAGACCTGGGAACCCAAACTAGTTTGGGTTCACCTTTAAGAAATTTATAATCAGATGCATGTATGATATGTCTAGGTTTATGCATCTTAGGTCTCCAAACCAAATTAGATTTCATAATCAAGGTACAGGTGTTTTTGTTCACTCAAATTACAATCACTCCCTTTCAATTTAATTTTAAACAAGAGTGCAAGCTTCAAATTTTACAAAGTATCTTATGCTGAATTTAATTTGAAGTCTTCGTAGTCTGGAGTTTATTTTTCCTGAAATATTAGTACACACAAGAGCAAATACAATTCTTCTAAAAATTTGTTAGGAGATAACTACATATTTGAATAATAATGTTTGGAATCATCAAAACTACATAAGTTGCAAAAATATAAAGCATGCAAATAGCAACTATCTTAACAGCTAGCTATAATAAAAATAAAAGCACGGAGAATAATTGATCAACAATATATTGTAGCAACTACACATCAAGAGGATGAGATGTCAAGTTGTAGGCCTGTTGAAATTGAGAAGATGCCAACTACAACTTCTAGTATTGAAATGCAATTAGAAGATGTGAATAGTTCAACTAGCTCAGGCAAAGATGAGAACGATGATGAAAGTAAAGATACCCTAGAGAGCAATGAAAATAGTTTTAATTTTTAGTAGTTTTTGTAATTTAGAATCGTAGTTTTTATAATTTAGAATTGTAGAATTTTATTTTTTGTAATATTTTGAATAGTACTTTTTGAATTCTTAGCAATGAAAATGTTAATTATTTATTTATATTCTGACATTCTTTATTTTTGTAATTAATGAATTGCTTTATTAATTACTTCTTTTATTTGTATTTTATAATATCTAGAATTGTGGAATTGTACTTTTTTATTAATTGCTTCTTTTATTTTTATTTTTTATATATTACAATGCTTTACTAATTGCTTCTTTTAATGCAGATGACTTCAGGTGATCCTTCTCGTAAATCATTTACCTCAAAGTTATGCCGGAAGAAGTTGAGTGTTACTCCCAACATAGCCAAACAGCCTAACGAAGGTGAGGGACCTTCAGTTCCATCGGTTCTTCCTACACCACCACCATCCAGGAGCCAGCAATAGTCCCCGAGTGAGCAGGGTCAGGGTCAGTCAGATCCACGTGCTGTTGTACCACCACTCTTGCCTGGCTACTTCCCTCCTCCCTCGATGAGTCCTCACTTTCCCTCTCCAGATCAAACACATGCTGCACCATTCTATCCATATTACCCCCTACCATCATCACAGGCAGCAGGTCCATCCACTTGTCCTCACTCTCCTTACCCCTACTATATTATTACCCATATCTGGTGCAGCCAGAACACGATGGACCATCTAGACCAGTAGAGTTTGGTGCTAGGGATCATGCAGCTGCAACAGATAAGCGTCAATACATTGAGCCTGAGGGCGATAAGTAAGTTCAGTTTATGTTATTAAGTTGATTTTATTTTGATATATTATATATTATTGATAAAAAAATTAACCTGCAGCTTCAATCCTTCAAGGCCACCTACACATAAGATCCAGGATATTATAAAGAACAAATATGATGCTCCTTACTTATCCTGAAAGAAGATCCCAAAGGAGGTTAGGGATATATGGTTTGGAGAATTTCAGGTATACTTATTTGGTATGAATTCAAATATTTAATTTAATTTGTACTAATCTTTTTGGTTATGCCTAAATTTTTACAGAAAGAATTTAGGTGGTTATCTGAGCGTAGCAAGAGGATCAGAACCAATTTTGAGAGGAGAGGAGCGAACCGTTTCAGGGACATGTTCACGGACATTAGAATGTCTGGGCAGCATCCAATATAGATTGGAGAGGGCATATGGGCTGATCTGAGTTGAGCTTGGGCGACCCCTGAGTTCACAAAAATAAGAGAGCAGAATAAGCATAACAGAGCCTCTGACTGTGGAGATTTTAGAAAGCTCTCTTCATAATGGTGCATATGTTCCTCATACAAAACATAGACGATGACTGCTAAGAGTTTTAAATTAGTTTATTAAATATATCTATATTAATATAACTATATCTTATATTTTCAGAAAGAGTACCTTTGTTGGGAATCAACACCGCTGGAGTTGCATACAAGAACTCATCAACATTAAGCTGACCATCAATGGGTTAATGAAAAGGCTAAGAAGGCTCATGTGAGTATAATTTTTTAGAGTTTTGGAATATAAATTTATTTTAAAAAAATTAATTGTAACATCAATATATTTTATGGATTTATTCTCGCAGGATGATTTTGTACGAGCTCGGGAAAGTCGGTAGTCCACTGGTGAGGGATCATCTTCAGGATCGACCTAGATTTCTGAGTATCATACATGGTCAAATGTTGTTGGTAGAAGACAGAGGGGAGGATATATGGCTTGGGTTCATAGGGCTATGCTTATGAGGGCAGTTCATCCACCTCAGCATTTTATGATCCAAGTGGAGTTCAAGAAACTGTAAGCTAGAGGGTTTCAGAGCTAACTAGAGAGATTGAAGAGATAAAAAAATTTTAAAATGAAATGCAAGCAGAGATGTAATTCTATAGAGATGAAAATCAGAGGAAGAAAGAGCAAGAGATAGGGTAGCCACATGCATCTCTAGATAGCGAGGATACGGCCGAGGATTATCACTTTTTTATGTTTGATAAACTTATGGTGAATTAATTGTAAACTTATTTGGTTGAACTTATTGAACTTAGAACTTTGGTTTGACGAACTCTAGTTGAATTTAGAACTCTAGTTGTATTTATTTTTTAGTTTAGTTGAATTTATGAATACATTTTTGATAACTGCTGTTATGGATTATAGTGGCATGTTGCCCAAAATTTTGGTTATTGTTTTCTATGCAGGTTTAGAGTTTAGGGCGAACCTCCCACAAATAGAGGGGAGGTTGTCAATTTTTTTTCAGGTGCTACAGATTTCTGACAGTTAACTGGCAGTTTAGCCGCCGGAAATGTCGATACTGGATGGCTGATTACCACCACCGAAAATTGTCGGTAAACTGACGCTGTCCGACAGTTGTTCGGCGACACGCTGGTGCCTACAACCGCCGGCAATGCCATTGGCGCTGACCACTGGTTAGCCGCCGATACATTTCCCGGTGGTCTACCTGTTGTCGAATGATGGTATTTGTACCATTGGTTGGATGGCCGAAAAGTTGTCGATAACAACTAAGGCGATAACCGGCGGTGAAGGCCGCTGGAAAGCCATCGGGGAAGTAAACTACTGGAAAAACACCACCAGTAAGCCATCAATTTTTTTTTTGAACCACTGGTATTTACTAGTAAATTGCCGGCAAAAACTGTCGGTAATGAGCAAATTTCCTGTAGTGAATGATATCATCTCATTTATCCAGATAGCTGAAAAATCTATCGATGAGTCATAAGAGGGATTTAAAGAACTCCTTAGGAAATATCCTTACCATGTCCTATCCAATTAGCTAATCATTCAAACCTTTCATAACGGCCTTATATGTTCCCTTATATCAATCATTGATGTTTCTGCTAGTGGCTCTCTGATGGTAAACCCCATTGAAGAGGCATATGCTTTGATTGAGAAGATGGCTACCATTGACCTTATTTTTATATGAGGTAAATTCATCATATTCAAAGCCATAGGGTATGAAAATCCTTTTATATTAGGATGCCCTAATGGCAGAAACCCTATGTGTAGCTTTTAAAATTTGACCTAGCCTATTGCACATTGATCTATCTCATCTTTAGAATTTCGTAGTGGTTGTCGAAAGCCTTTGTGCCGTTTCAATCATCAAACCCATTAGCCATAAACTTAAAAAATTTAAACTTCTTCATTTTTATATATCAAACCACTAATTATGGCATATTTCTAAAACCTCATTCTAAACCTTGTGAAATGGCTTAAAGTATTATTTATCATCATCATTTGGATGATTTGAATTCATTAGGGTGCATATTTTTCATGGTTAATCTAGGTTGATCATATTTGACTTTTAAACCCCTTAAACCCTAAATTCTAAGCCTATGCACGAAACATCATTCAAACATGGATCCAAATGTTAGACTTAATTCCTAGGACTCCTTAAATCATTATTGAGCATTTATAAATCCACTTGGACCCTTGATTGACCAAGGCCAACCATAATTAGTCAAGTTGACCATACGACTCAAATTTGACCTAAAATACAAACTCATATACCTACTTCATTCTAAATCTTAGCAATGCATGATTGTTTGGTGTAATTTATATTTATTTTTATTATGGTAAATTCAAATAAAGATGTGTGTTTTAGTTGATGTTTTTAAGGAACATAAATAAAATTACAAAAGTTAAGAACCAACTGCATAGAATTAGAACTATCAGTATTGCAACATCTTCAATGCTTTGATGCCAGAATAGAACAATGTAGTGGTAGAGACTAAAAAAGTTCATTTAATTAATAGCTATAGTAAAATAAAGGTAAACACCAAAACACAGTAAGTGAACATTACATCACAAGAATCTTCAAAAAATATATAAATAATTCAACATTGAAGTGCCATCATCGGAAGTATTGTAATGCCAGATGACATAAGTGAGTGTTGTAGTGCCATAATGGAGTAGTTAGTGAAAAGAAGCATCACACCAAAATCAGTTAAGGTTTGCAGCAGATTGGTAAACAACTATGTTATGTAAGCCCAACTCTACAATGAAGCACATTCAATAAAGCTAAGGTACTAGTTCATTTTGTCATAATATGGCACCACCCTATCGAGTGTCGTAACACTCGAGTCTATTTAAAGAAAGGGGAGCAGATAGAGCCAAGATGTAAGAGAGGATAGTGAGTAACAATCTTGTAGAGAGTAAAATCACACATAAGAGTAGATTGGAGTATAAAGAGCAAAGGTGTAAGGATATAATAACTTTGGAAAGAATCTATTTGAAGGATATATTTGGGATTCTTTATTTCGGGTGTTATTTTCATCATTCTTTTTTTTTATAATATTTTCTTGAGTAAGTAATGGAAAGTGTTTTGTTTAAATTTATTTTTAGGGCTAGCTAAACACTAGTATTGGATTGATGATATGAAAATCTATTTATATCTTAATATAAAATCTTAAATAAGCATATGAATTATTATTTTCAATATCTCATATGCTTAATTTAATTAGTGTAATAGATATGTATAAATTTAAATTTTAGTATGATACATTACCTCAATAAAGGAATATTGAAATAATTAGGAGTATTAAAATGAAATTTTTTCTTACCTACATATAGGATGATTATAATTTTGGGGTCTGTAGAGATATAATAACTTTAAAGAAGTTAAAAACCTTTCTTAACACCTATACAAGGTTAAGAGAGATCTAAAGGAGCATAAGCTCCGATTCATAACTATTATAAATGACTGTGCTTAGGAGAATATAGATTCATTCAACATCATTAGTCAAAAATATATTTATCTTTAGTTATCTTCATTATTTTTAATATTTCTCAATAGTTCTATCAACTACCCTTTATTTTATTACTTAGAAAAAAAATTATTAATTTAAGTAGGTAGTATTAGAGTCAATTATGGTTCTCATATTTCCTCATGTATTTGACACTCTTCTTGTAATACTTTATTATTTGATTGACACATGCACTTGTATTATTTGGGAGCATTTAGCATAGTAAGAAAGTATAAGCACCCCATGAAATTTTTAGCATTATTGCAAGGAATGTAGTGTGTGCTTTTATAATTATTTATATATAGTTCAAAAATTTTCAAATTTAATTATACATTGATTTTGTATCTTATTTAGTAATTTTTATTTGTTTGTGAAGCTGTGAATATGTGACTATTTATTTTTTTGTATTTTTTATTTTTTTTATTTAGTTTCATTTCAATTCTTTTATGATTGGTGTATACCTAATATATCTAGTAAGGACCCTTGTTTTTAACATAAAAATATAATGAAATTTTATAAAAAAATTAAAAAACCAAAAAGACTTTAGTTATTATAATGGCTGAACTAAATCTAGATCGAGACCATTCCAGACCTCTTAAGGAGTATGTAAATCCCTTAGTAGATGAAATTCATAAAAGTATCAACCAACATACCATCCAAGCCAATACCTTTTTGGGTAGCAATTTAACTTTGCCTATCATTATTTCTACTAGTTTGAAAAATGATTATAAAGGAAGTTAATTAGGGTTCTAGGTTATTATAAGAAAGATTTTAGATGAACCATAGTTGACATCATAGGAGTCATCCCATCTTTCTTTATTCATAGGATTTTAATGGAGGAAAATTCCTTACCAAAGGTTGACCCATAAAGATAATTAAACCCATCTATAAAGGAGGCAGTTAAAAAGGAAATGCTTAAATGGTTATATGTAGGAGTCGTTTATCATATTTCTTATAGTTCTTGGGTTACTCCTATTCATTATGTTCTTG
The DNA here is from genome assembly GCF_001605985.2 of Dendrobium catenatum. Taxonomy (NCBI): domain Eukaryota; kingdom Viridiplantae; phylum Streptophyta; class Magnoliopsida; order Asparagales; family Orchidaceae; genus Dendrobium; species Dendrobium catenatum. Next base: position 6,817 of record NW_021319559.1, read on the forward strand.
AGAAGCATGGTTTGACTACTTTATCTAATGAATGTAATGAGTTCATTCCCACTAGAATATCATTCGTTGGAGAATTTATGTAGACTATAGGAAGCTTAACAAAACCTTTAGGAAAGACCATTTCCCTTTCAATTTCTTTACCAGATGTTAGATAGGTTGGCATGATATATAGAGAGATACTTAGGGCTCCACCATATTTCTATAGTACATGTGAACTAGGGAAAAACCATCTCAGCAATCCTTATGGGAGCCCTTTGTTCTATGTAATTCTCCTATAACTTTTTAGTGATGCATGACGTGTGTATATATATATATATATATATATAAAAGAGCAGTATATATATATATATATATATTTAAAAGAGCAGTGCATTAAAAAATTTATGGATGACTTCTATTTTTGGCACTACTATTGGTTATTAACTTGATAATCTAACTACTATGCTTAAAATATGTTTAAAAACAAATTTGGTGTTGAATTGGGAAAGTTATTAATTTATGGTGATTTAAGGTATAGTTTACATAATATATTCAAGATGGGTTTAGAGGAAAATAAGGCTAATGTCTAGTTTACGAAGGCTCTTGTGTATACATATCATTGTGCAATCAAAGTTTTTGTGAAAAAAAGGATACCAAACCTATATAGGTGAAGTGGATACTTTTGCTGTAATAATTTGATGTAGAAATCTTAGATAGGAAATAAACTCAAAACCATATTTCTTCTCTTCTTTTAAGACATATTTAAAGAACATGCATATTATAAAATTTATATTAATGCAATTTTTCTTTGATGAACAATAGCTTCCTATGCATATGAGTAGATTTCCTTGGTATGCTGATATTATCAATTTTTTTGCTAATGGTATGATTTCTATTAACTTATCATCTAATAAAAAACATAGGTGGATGCATGATGCAAAATATACATTTTGGAATGAGCTATATTTATTTAGAGAGTTTAATGATAAAATCAATAGAAAATGTGTGCTTGAGGAAAAAATTAAACATATAATTAGAGTGTTCCATGATTCATGTTATAGAGGGCATTTTGAAGGATTTACAACTGCTTCTAAAATTATACAATCAAAATTCTACTAGCCTACTTTATTCAAACATGTTAATAACAATGATAAAAAGTGTCATCGATATCAAAGATTATTAATATCACTACAAGAAATGACAAACAATTATATATTTTTGAAGTTGAATTGTTTATAATTTGGGGAATTCATTTGGAAAGCCTAATGTTTTTATCAATAATGGGTAAAATAACTTACATAATAAAAGAGTGGAAGAATTAAGCATAAAATATGGTATCCAAAATAAGATTGCTATAGCTTATCATCCCCTAAATAGTGGCCAAACAAAAATTAGTAACATGGAGATTAAAATAATTTTGGAGAAATCAATGAGTTTCAGTAGGAAAGATTGGGTTATAAGGTTGGATGGTGCATTATGGGCCTATAAAATTACTGCTAAAATACATATTAGAATATATCCCTATTGATTATTCTTTGAAGGAGCATGTAACCTTTCATTGGATCTAGAACATAAAGTATTTAGGGTTGTTAAAGAATTAAATTTTAATCTTAAGGGAGCAACTAAAAATGGTTAATTTAGTTGCATGAATTAGAGGAGTTTAGAAGTGAAGCTTATAAACATGCCAGGATCTTTATTGAATAAATTAAATGATGATATGATCATAAGCTTCTTAAGAAAGTATTCACCCATGTATAAGAGGTTTTGTTATTCAATTTAAGATTAAAATTATTCCCTAGAAAGCTTAAGTCGAGGTGGTCTAGACCATTCACTATTACTAAGGTGTTTCCTTATGGTATTGTATTGATTCATGATAAAATGACTTCCCAACTTTTAAAAGTTAATGGCCATATATTAAAAGTTATTTAGGAGGGATACATATAGTTTGAGGACCATTGCTGAGTTGGCATGTCCTAATTAGAAGTATTTGACATAGTTTGGCTAGAAACTAAACTTAGCATGGATGGGAGGTAATCCAAGTTTATCATGAACTGTTGTGTATTTCGTAGGCATGTTTAATTTTTTTTGTCTTGTCATTTTTGATACTTGAAAACTTTAGTATATTTTATTATTTGATTATTTATGTGGTTTATGTAAAATTTCAATAACTAAATTTCCTATTTGCTTAAATTATTAAAATGTCTTCTCTAAATTGCAATTTATTTCTCATTTTACCATTATACAAAAGAAATTGCAACTAAAAATTACTTAAAATTAAGAACAATACAATACTAAAGGTGTTAATTTGAATGAACAAAAAAAAATCAAATTTTAATTTAAAAATCATTACGAGCAACTAAAGAAAATTATCTAAGTTAATACTTCATCATTGAGCTCATTTGCTATAGCACATAAGCCTTGATTGTTAATTACAAGATTTAGTAGCTAATTTTAGAAAAAGGAAGTACTTAGATTAATTTATTCAACTCATTATAAACTCAAGTATGTAATTAGTAAACTTATACATTCCTTAAATAATTTTAATTTGGAATTAATTGAAGGAATAAAGTTAATCAAATATTCAAATTCATTATTTTAGTACTCATTTGCATTCAAAAGAAAGGAAATACAAAAAGATCAAAAGGGAAGAAACAAAAGGCCAAAAGAAAATGAGTACTACATTGGAAATTGGTATTTGAGGATACTCAATTCCTTAAAGAATTCTAATACTTAATTTCAATAAGGAGAGTGAAAGTTATTACATACGAAAAATTTATATTATATTTTCAAAATTAACTAATATAAGAAAAGTTTTTAAATGATAAATTAGTAGTCTAGTTGTACTAACACTTTTAATTAGGGAGTTCAATTTAGATATTACTGAAGATGATTCCTAAGGGTGATTTGTTCATGATTATTTAAATTAAAATTATCATTCTTTGATCATTATTATTCAAATCAAAATAGTAGAGTATTGTCTTACATTTAAATTATCTTTAATTTACAAATTTTTCTTATTTCAAATAATGAGTATAAAGGTTCAAACATAATTGCTTGAAGAAAAGCAAGAGTTGCAGCTTGGGAGAAATTATTAATTCAAATTTATTTTTATTTTTATTATGTTAAATTCCAATAAATATGTGTGTTTTAATTAATGTTATTCAAGAATTTCTCAGGAAAAGGAGAAAAAATTGCAATGTTGGGAACCAACACCGTAATGCTAGAACTATTATTACTACAACACCTTTAACACTCTGACAGCAGAACCAAAAATTACACCACTGGAGCCTTGGGAAAATTTCACTTATTTCTATTCTATGGTGAAATAAAGGTCAATGTCATAGTATCACACAGTGCTATAAGTAAAAATTGCGGCATAAGAGTCCTGAAAAAAATTATAAATAATTTAATGTTGAAGTGCCAACCTCAAAAGCATCGTAGCATCAGATGATGAAAGATTGTGCAACAATTCCTATCTTTTATGATACCATTATGTGACAGTTACAGAAAAGAAGCACCATGATTGATTAGTCAAGCATCACACTTTATTAACAAATAGCCATTCTAGGTCAACTTAAAGTCATTTAGAAGCACTGATGAATTTGTTCATATTATCACATCATGATGCCATCTTGCTATTCTCCATGATGCTTGAGTCTATTTATGTTAAGTATAAATAGTTTCTTTTTTTAATTTTCTTTATTTGGAGAGTGGAGAGGGCCTTAAGGAACTAGATGATAGTTAGTGACATATAATAGAGTGTCAGGTCATCCATGTAGAGAGTAAAATCACACTTAGGAGTTGAAGATGGTGTTGAGAGAAACGGTGTACAGGGAGAATCACTTTGAAAAGAGTCCATTTGTAGTATTTGTTTGGGTTTCTTCATTTTGAGTGCTATTTTCTTCATCTTTTATATATGTACTTTTTTCTTGATAAAGAAATAAAAGTATTTTGTTCAAATTTATTTCTATGGTTGATTAAACCCTTATTTTGGACTAATGATGCAAAAATCAATGTATATCCTAATGTTGGATCTTGAACATGAATGAGAATTATTATTTTTAATATCTCTCAGGTTTAATTTAGTTTGTGTAATGGACATGTATAAATTTAAAATATAGCATGATACATTGCCTTGATGGTAGAATGTTGAAATAATTAGGGGTATTGAAATGGCATGCTTTCATGCCTATACATATGATGATTATGATTATAGTTTCAATAGATACATAATAAATATAAAAAGGTTATAAACCTTTCTTTACAATTTTAAAATATTGAAAGATATCTAAAGTTCATAAACTCTCATTTATAACTATTATAGATGAGTTTGCTTAGTAAAATATAGAGTCATTCACTATCATTAGTCCAAAACATCTTTAGCTTTGGTTATATTCATTTTTTTATTCTTTTCTCAATAGTTACAATAATTCCTTTTTATGATTGTATAGGATAAATTTAGTAGTTTGAGTAGGTAGCATTATAGTTAATTATTGTACACCTATTCTCTTGTGGGTTCAATACTCTTTTCATAACACTTTATTACTTGTTCGACATGTGCACTTGTGTTAGTTTGGAGTATTTTGTGTAATAAAAAATAATAAACACCCCATAATTCTTTAAAAGTTTAAATATTCATTCAAACAATTTTGAACCTCATGGTGAGCCATGGTTGACATATTTGAACAAAATCTCCATGTTTGACCAATTTGACAAAGGGACCCAACATTAGGTTAGGCTGACCTTTGTTGATCAAGTTAACCTTTTGATCATTAACAAAAAGAAAATCTTTTTATAATTTTTCAATAATTAAAAATAGACAATTTTATCACTTGATGTGGAAGCAAATAAATTTCACAATAATAAAAAGATCAGAGTTTTTCAACCACATAGTTAATCAAAGAAAAATAATGTGTAGAAAATAATAAGAAAAAAATACTACGATTTTGAGTGGTTTGGTCAAACCCAACCGACCACCACTCCCCAAAAACCTCAATTCCAATTATTGCACTAAAATAAGTATCTTTCCTTTTTCCCACACAACAAGGCGAAGAAGCACTTACAAAATCACTTTCACCAATCTGGTGCGGCGGAGAAGTAGAAGCTTTTCACAAGTGACAACAGCATACCTAGATGTTTTTCTCTCCTTCTAGGAGAAGGAATAGTACCTTAAATCCTATTTCACCCTCAGGGTGATGGAAGAGAACAACAACCTAGTTTTGTAGAATGTCTCCCCGAAGCCACCAAAGAATTAATGAAGAAACTTAAAGAAGATAGGCAACAACTTTTCTTGGACTAACCTTGTGAATCCCTCATAACTCTCCCTCATAAAAATCTCTCCCTCTCCTCTCCTAAATCTCTCATAAACTCCTTCTCTATGTCTAAGTGAGGTTTAAATGGAGAGCCTCTCAGAAAGAAATAAATTTCAACCTATCATTTAAGATCATCCAATATGATATTAAGATTACCCAATAGGATTAGTACAAAATCGCCCTTCTAGACATTATGAATTGCATTGTCCTGTATGATAAGTTCAAGAGTTTATACTAATCATCCAATATGATTGGCAATAATAAATTTTGTCCCATGCATCACTCGTATCTTATAATACAAAATTGTGGGTCATCATGTATGATTAGGTAAAAAATAATGGTATTTCATCTTGTACTATAGGCATTGATAAATTATGATCCCATGCATCACTTAGGTTGTAGAGTACAATTATCACTAACCGTCCTATATGATTTGATTGAACAAAACATAATTATTCCCCTAATCACAGGATCAATTTAGGCATGATTATCATATATCATACATTATAAAGCTTGTCTTATGGTACAATTACAATAAAATTTAAATTTTAAAATATTTCATAAATTGTAATTGGCAATAATTTTAATGATTATAACTTATCTTTCTATATGATAACGATCATTTAGTATGATTAGTTTGATCAATCTCAATTAATAAAAGTGCCCTAACTAATGATTTATCTAGTTAACTATTCATACAATAAGAGTAGTTCATAAAGTCATCTTCTTTTGAACTCACTAACTCACCCCCTTGAGTGTGTGTGCAAGGTTACTCAGCTATATGATCCACTAAAATACATGATTGTTGCAAAATACATAATTCTAGTCTACCAAATCTTGAGCTAATCGAAGTTGCAAGTGAACAGTAGACCTGAAATGTTAGTGAGCAAGGCAAAGTAGATATGCAATAAACTTAATTATTAGGAGATAACATAGTAAGAAATCCAATAATGTTTGTTATCATTAAAATCACAAGACTTTGGTCTAAATTTGTAACAATCTCCCCCTTTTTGATGAAGGAAAACATTGTTGGTTTATGTTCTAAAAGTGTTTTGCTATTCCTAAGATCCCCCTTACTAAGTAAATTCTTTCAAAAATAGGGGAGGTGTTGGTTTTTTTAAAATTTATTTTTAAATTTAAAAAATAACACATAAAAATAGAACACATAATATTACGAGATGAATATGGATCTTAGGAATACATGTGGGGTCGAGTACATGAATCCTTTTTCTCCAATGTGTTCTATTAAAAGTTAAATTCTCATTTAAATCATCCAATGTCACTTGATCGCCCAAAATCACAATAGGAGTACATGTTTAGATTTTTGAATAATAGATCTGAGAAATCTAATATGTGTACTCTTATTTATAACTTGATAGCCCAAAGTCACATTCTACTCACTAGGTCTATTACTACTAAAATTACACTATGTATATTCAGTTTTAGATCTACTCAAGCAAAACCTTTAGAATCTAAGGTTGACCTCCATAATTCAAGATTACCTTTAATTCCCTCTCTAGCTTATCAATAAGAAGAATTTCTTCAACAAAAAGCATACACCAACATCCTCTTGCAAATGTCTAGTGAGAACATCCATGTCTAAAGCATAAAAAATGGGCTTAAGGCTGATTCTTGATGTAATCCAACCAAAATAGAAAATAATTGGTCAAACCACCTTGGATTCAAACATAAGTAATAGCTCCTGCATTAACATCTTTGATGATTTGAATACAAGCATTATTAACTCCTTTCTTTTCAAGAACTCTCCATAGCAATTCTCTTGAGACTTTATTACATGCTTTCTTTAAATCAATAAATATCATATGTAGATCCTCCTTATTCTCTCTATATTTCTCCATCAAACCTCTCAATAAATATATGGCTTCCATAGTAGACCTACCCGACATGAATCCAAATTGTTTTTGATAAACACTATTTTCACACTACAACCTGTGCTCCATAACTTGCTCCCATTGTTTTAAAGTATGACACATTAAAATTCCTCTACAATTTTCACAATCTTGTGCATCACCTTTATTCTTAAAAATATGAATTAATAATCTCATTTTTCAATCATCTGGAATTTTTTAGTCTTCAAAATAGTATTAAAAAGTTTAGTAAGCCAAGAAATTCCTTCATCTCCTAAGCATTTCCACACCTCTATTGGAATACATCAGGCCCAACAGCTTTTCCACACTTCATTTTTTTAAAGCCTCTCTAACTTTGGTTTTACTAATATGTTGATAAAAACTATTTTTTTTAGGGTGCTAAGGTCACTAAGGTCAATCATATTTTCACATTCTTCATTAAAAAGTTTAGCAAAATATCTCATCCACCTTTGGTGAATATCATCTTCTACGAAAAGTACTTTTTGATCTTCGCCTTTAATACACTTCACTTAAACTAAATCCTTACTACTCCTATCTCTTTATTTGGCTAATTTATACCTATATCTTTCTCCCTTCTTAGCATGTAATCTATTATATGAATCATTAAGAGCTAATATAAAAATATTATGATTAACAAAAAAACCAAAATGAACAATAAAACTTAGAAAACATAATTTTTTTAAAGAATTAATCAATTTCAGCATATGATAATTTTACCTCATGATTAGATTAAAAACTCAATAAGAAAGATATTAGTGATGCTAAAATTCGGAAATATTGGAGATTTAAATTATATTAGTACTAGCTCAACATCCTTACAGGTTAATGTCTTTTTGAACAAAAAAACTAATTCAAAAAATAAATTAGAAAGGAAATGTGATCTTCTTAAACTTCTTTTTTAAAAAATATCTAAGAGAATAGCATTACAAAGTGATGAATCAGGAATTATGATTTTCAAATTCAAGTGTAAAAGATATCAATTGGCACATGGATTCTTAAACTCGCTAAGAACCCTAAAATATCATTGAAAAAATAAATGTAGAGATAATTTTGTGTTGTTAGCAACCGAATTAAAATTATCATAACTTCTTAACAACAAACCCAAATCCATGAAAACATTATCATTAGTTCCTACTATGATGCATCGGCACACCTCTTGAATAGAGAATGCAGTGTCAGACACGGACACGTGCCGAACATGGCTGGGACATGTGTCGGACACAGCAGACATGCGTCTGATTAAAATAATGTTTAAATTTAACCCAACATGGTTGGGACATGTTTCAGACACGGCTGGGACACGTGTTGGACACGGCTGTGACACCTGTGACCTAATTTTTATTATAAAATTATTTTAATTGTAAATATATGATATCCAATAAACTATTATTAGAGAGAACTAGAGAATTAGAGAAGTATAGAAGTAAATAGATACATGCTTTGTGATTAAGATTAGAGGATAATGAAATATTATGGGAGAGAACTAGGGAACTATAGAAATAAAAATATACAAAGAAGAACCAACTTTCATTATATGATATCCAATGAAATATTGCAAGTTTTTCTCTTATTTAACCAGAGTTGAAAGCAGTGATATTCAATGATGATGATATTGAAGGCAAAAAACAAACCTCTAAAGCTAATCCTAGTAGTTAAAGATAGAATGCGATGTTGTAGTAAGAAATTATTTTCTTATATTTTTGTGGTTGTACTAGACATTTTGTCCTAAATATTTTATATTATAAGCTAGACAAGTTATCATGTCATTCATTTATTATTGTTTGTCATTTTTAATATGATGTTACATTAATATCTATACGCTATATTAAAAAATGAATGTCATGTCCGCATCGTACCCGTGCCCTATATTTTCAAAAAAAGCCGTGTCCTATATCTGTGTAATGTCTATGTCACCGTGTCCGTGTCCGTGCATCATAGGTTCCCTAGCTTCCCAAACCTTTGATTTGGAGTTCTTCCCAATTATTCTTCAGGGAAAAATTGCCCTTTGATAGCCTAGAAGTTTCAACACTAAATATGTGCAAATCCTAAACACCAATTTCATAACCATTCAAATAACCCTTCCAACATCACCCTAAGTGGGCATCATTCAAGTTGTTTCCTTTACCACGAAAGAACTTATAAACCCTACTTTAAAGAATAAGAAAAGAGAGATTGGGAGAGCTTCAGGAACTAAAGTATCATCTTTATCATACTTATGATCTTTATGCTAATGGCACCCCTATATATATAGGAAGAGCCCACAAAACTTAATAAAAAAGATAACATTATCCTAAGCAAATCTTCAAACATTTAAAAAAAAAAGTCAATCTCCCCAACTACAAAATCTCTTTTTTTAGGTGGTAGACATTGTGGAGAAGGGGGTGGCACAGGCTTAAGGATCTCTAGGATGCCTCAAGAGTAGATATGGAGATTTCTACTCGGATAACGCCAACTAAAAAACATTTGAATCACCACAACAAGGATGAGGGAGCATGGCTACTCGTGTTTGCACAAATTTAACATGCTCAGCCTAATTGTAAAAATGAGAATAAAAACTTCAAAAGTTAAACTTTACTCTATAGAAACAAATATATGTGAGATTATCTAATCTGAATAATAGTTGTTCTAACATGTTGGAATTAAGTATGTTTGACTGGATTTCTTATGCGGGCTCTAGGAGTCTAGGTAATTATATCAATGACAATCTAAAAGTCTCAGATAAATCTCAATATAGCATCTTAGGCTTTGTTAGGCTTTGTTTGGGACGACTTTTTACTACTTCTCAAAATAGCTTTTTGGTATAAAAATTTTATTTTTTGTACTAAAAAGCAGCTCTGATAAGCAGGAAAAAAGCCATCCCAAACGAAACCTTAATGTTGCGTGGATGGAATAAACTATTTGTTATATTTTCTCCTCATGACGTTTTCTCTATTTTTAGAATGAGAGATTCATGAAATTTGAAATGGTTATATGTTTCTTATTTGGATACAACTTGTTAGATAAAGCATTGTATGATAGGAATATTATGCCATTAAAATGTTCAAAAGAAATATTCATAGAATGTTTTGCAATTTATAGTTATCAACATCATCATTTTATATTACCTTTAATTTAGCTGCTATTTTCTTTTTGTTTTTTTTGATGATGTATCTCACTTTGTAGGAAATGGCCATTCTTCAATGTATACATGGATATTGAGTACTGGTAAGATCCATTCCTTTAAGGATGTTATGCCGGGTTCTTCTTCTTCATCATTTAGGGTACATTTTGTTCATTCTTCTTTTAAGGGTTGTCCTTCCCTTTTGTTTGAGGATTCTGTTGTTTCTCAGCTTGCAGGGCTGTTTACGTTCACTCTTATAGGAAAATTTGTTCTGCGTCGCCCTATTCTTGATGTGATTCGCTAATTTTTTCTATCCCTTAAACTTTTTTAATTATTTAATGTGGGTTTTTTGGATCCCTATAACATTGATATTCAACTAACTAATGATTTGGATTATAGTCGCATTTTCTCGTGCCGATCGTATTATATTAATGGATGTAAACAGTCTCCACATTTTGATGTGCGGGATTGTTGGTGGAATTTTGAAATCAGGTTTTGAAAAATATTAGCTTTCTTTGGGGATTTTGAAATTGAGATTTAATTCTAA
>NW_021319559.1:22290-25758 GCF_001605985.2 Dendrobium catenatum
GTGTCCTCCACCAGTAAGCCCATATCATTCTTCACTTGCATAATATGGTTTCCATTCCTACGCCCATTTGCAAAAGATTGGAAAAAAACTCGAATTTGTGTCACCTTCACCTAACCACTTAACCTTTACCCTTTTCCTCTACCAGGTACTCAATCGAGCAAGAGTGAAATTGAATTCATTTATTTTAGACGTGAGTAAAAGAAGTTTATCCTTTGGAAAGTTTTGATCCACCGATTCCTCCAATTAAAGATCATCAATTTATCTCTTCAGTTTATCCTTTAATTCTATCAAATTTTGATGATTTGATTTGCTCCAAAAGTGCAAGGCTTTCAGAACCCTGGAAAGTTTCTTGTTTAAGATTTCCATAGCATCACCACTAACTGGTTTAATCCATGACCTTCTCACCACCGAAGCTGTAGTTGGATAAGATAGCCAAACATATTCAAACCTCTGAAATTTGTTGTTACAATTGGCTTGGTTAAAAATTTTCAATACAATGGGGCATGGCTAAGTGCCTCATTGAAGCCCGACGGACAAATTCCAATGCCTTTGAATTCAACAAACACCTATCAAGTATTTCATGAATGTGAGTATTGCCATTCTTATTATTGCACCAGGTATACTTCAGTCCAAGAATCCCAACATTATGTATATCACTTTTGTTCATAAAAGCTTTCATCTCTAAAGGCCCTTAGGAAAAAGAGAACTTCTTTCCTCATTACTAATCATCTTGAGAAAGGATGGAGCGAAAATCTTCCCCAGCCACAGAAGGTACCTCAAACCTCAAGTGCAGCTCCAAATAATCCCACAACTCCCTTCTGCAATAGATGTCTCTGCTACCATAAACAGTAGAGACCATACTCCTTTATTAAAAATCTTCAGCTCCCCAACCACAAATTTAGCAGAAGCTTCCAACAAAGTAAAGAGGCCAAACTATACCTCCATAACACCAAGATCCCTCCAGATATCCCACTAGACAGAAAAAGATGAAAGTCCCAACCTACTCCCATGTATTTATCAAAATCATCTCTAGAAATAGTTGAAATTTTAGTCACAATAATACCAACAAAAAGAACATCACAGTCTTTAACAAACTCTTTTAAATAAAAGGATGCCTCCTTATTAGCCCCCCTACAGTTCCAAAAGGATAAGGAACTCATTTTGTCGAGAAGGGGGAAATACCCTTGCTCCTTTTCTTATTCAAATTCACGTTGCTTTGTCTAGAGGATGAATTCAAAGGCCCAAGAGACCTAAGTTCCTTAATAAGCTTAGGTTTACGCACACCAGACACAACATTACCAAAGCAAGCAATGACATCACCCATGTTATCCAAAGCATCATCTTTGCTGAAAACAACCAAACCATCCTTCCTTATTTGATAAATAGGATCCACATAATCCACTAGTTCACCTTCTTCCAGTTCAATTATATTAGAACCATCAGCTTTGTCTAAATTAACTTCCTCCTCACATATTGAAATCAACACTTCAAAATGGTTTTCTTCATAAAAGTTTGATTTAGAAGAAGAGAAAAATTACATACTAGGCCTTATAAGAACGTCATGAGAATAATCTTCATCAGGAATCCTTAAATCCTCAATGTTTTCCTTACCATTCAAAGTAGCTCCATCATCAATATCTGTCCCGATAGAAGGCATACAAGCCTCCCTAGTTGTTCAAGATTTATCCAATCCAGAAGACAGAGTTCAATCGATATGTGCATTTAAAACTACTTCAGTTATAGGATTTTTATAGAATTAATTATCTTCATCTTGAACCTCTTTCCCATTCAAAGGAATTTCCATATCCACAACAGTAAGAGTTTTATCCATTCTAGCAGGCACAGTTTCTTAATCCACGGCTTTGAATACCCCTCCATTCTTTGGTACAAATTCTTTATTCAAATAACCCACATTTCTTCTTCTTCTTTTTTTGTTAACCAATAATCAAGGCCCATAAGTAGAATCCTCAATAATACCATTAGCTCCAGCTCCACCATCATCTTTATGTTTAACACAAGTATTCCCCAAACCCCCAATATCGCCCTCCTTAATAATCACATTGCAAGCATCAATCAAGTGCCAATCCTTCCACAATTGAAGCAAAAGGATGAATTTTTTTCATACTCCACCTTTTGGAAAAATATTCCATTCACCCCATCCACCCAAACACCTAATGGAAGTTGTCTATCAAGCTTGACTCGGACATATACTCTAGAAAACTCCCTATTTCCCCATTGAAACATGCTCCATCAATAAAAAGGGGTTTACCAATCAGAGAAGCTATTCTTGACACATTGATTTCATCCCAGTAATAAAGTGGAAGGTTGGGCATCCTAATCCAGATCGAAGAGGACAGTCCCTTAAGATGATCAGAATTGAAATTTGGATTCCACTTATCAAGTCCAATGATATGGCCATTCACAAACCAAGGGCCACCAGATAATATGTTCTCCATCGATTTAATAGTACAAAAAGAACACAACAGCCAACCCGAGCGGAGAACAGTCAAATGGAACTTACTAAATTGCAACCATTGACGTCTTAACTCATCCACTATCACCTTTATAGGGATAAATCTACCAAATACTTTCTTAACAATAGAGAATTGCAACTTCATCAAATTGGATTTAACAATGGGTTCAAACAGCCTAACTGCGGATCCATCTTCTGACAATAATGATACATTGTCTAGTATGTAGACTTTGCTATAGGGACGCTTCGACCAAGGATTTCCAGGAAGTTGCTTAATCATCTCTTTAACACCAAGATGGTTTCCCAATGTTGAAACAGGACCCTTCCCATCCTCTGAAGCAATATCACAAACATTTGATGGATAAACATTATTCTCTTGAGCAGACGGAGCACCTTCGAAAGTGGGAATAGGTTTAGCATTGGAAACCTATTAACAAATAACTTCATATCATAGGAAGATGATTCAACATTATTGACTCTGGAAACCTCATGAGGAGTATACGCCTTAAATTCTTCCACAATTTTCTTGCCTTTACCAATAACCGAAGGTGAAGATTGAATTTTGATACCAAATTGTTCTCTGATAACCAGAGAAGCATTAGACCAAATGAACTTTAGAGATTCACGGGCCGAGAAGAAACGAATGAACCAGAAGTGCCATGAGATCGAGGGGACAAATTCTGGCCATCCAAGATGTCCGATGGTCGATCTTCCGTGCCTAGCGAAAAACCCGCCAATGAAATGAAGAAGAAAAAATTTGAAAAAAAAAATTCAAATTTCGAGAGCTTCTCTCTCTAACTTTTTCCAATTTAAAGAAGAATTGAAAAAGCTATTTATAATATGCAGGATAACTAGCCTATTATTTATTTTGGAATAAGGTTCAAGATTTGCATTTTAAAATATTTTAAAATCTAACACTGTCGTTGTCAGGTCCCAAGTCCTGGATGAGAAAAGTGGAGGTTTGCGTTAGGTAGTCGACAGCCAGCGTAAAACTT
>NW_021319560.1:0-2286 GCF_001605985.2 Dendrobium catenatum
TGCTTAGGTGTCATTGCGCAAAGCATAAAAATCAAACATACCTTACACACAATGACATTACACTGAATTAATTTCAAAGAGGATTTTTACCAAGCTATTGATTTTGGACTTCACATAGAGAGTACAATCCATATTTTGACTCTTAATATTATCATTCAATAATATAAAAAAAATATTTTTTTTGATGCAGCAGGTTCACAATTTAGAGAATATATAGAATAGCTGCCTAACATCAATGTAAGAACTTTTATGAATTCTAAGTGTAGTTCAACAACCAATTTGGGATGAGTGCACCACTCATTTAGAATTATCAGTCATCATTAGGATACTCAGTATTAAGATAAAATATAATATTTCTTATGAGTAGTTCAATCAACTTGTTAAGGTACTAAAAGAACCAATCTTACGAACAATTTAATTTCAATAGACTTATATAAGAATAATGTCATGACCCATAATATAATGAAAGAATTATACTTAATCCTACTTATCTCATCATGAATTTCAACATACTAGGGCCAACTAAATATCCAAAATTCAAGATAAAATATAAACATTCATTCACATTTCATTTCACATATCATCCAAATGAATAATATATAATTATCTAGTACATATTCAATTCATCAAACATAAGCATAATTTACTATATTTTTAAAAAAATACCTCAAAATAGACATCTCTTAATCTGGGTCCTAACTTTATCAATTTTTATCATCTTTACCCCTTTCTTAAAATAACACATGAATACAAAGGGTAAGTAACTACTTGTTCAGTAAGCATTCTGAAACCTTACTAAAGCATTCAATATCCTTTATTTAAAATAAATAACATAAGAGTGAACAATAAGTTTCATAACTTAATTAAAGAAACATGAAGTTCTACTCCTAAATTACTTTAGTCGTGTACTTAATTATCAATATAAATTACATGTCAGTATCATAGATTCATTAACATGTGACTAACAATACCTGAATTATAAATGGCATTGACTTTAACAATTTTTAAACTTATGTGTGTCAATAACATGAACTTTCATTCAAATTTATACTTTACTTTAGGGTAGAGCATATGGTTTGTATGCAATTTATGTAAAATATAATTCATAAAAATGTCTCAATACTTGCTTATAACCAAGGCTGTGAAAATCGGACCGTGTTAGGAAAGTTGCTTTTTGCATGCTTTACATTATTGCAACTTGTATAGTTTTGATGATTCCAAATATTATTGTTTTATGTGTTGTTATCTCCTAACATTTTTTGGAAGATTTATTTTTGCTCTAGTGTGTACTAATATTTCAGGAAAATCAACTCCAAGATATGAAGACTTATAATCAAATTCAACAAATATTCATAAGTTTTGAAATGAGAGGGAGTGATTGTAATTGAGTGAAAAATCACAAAATACACACTTGGGGAACAATTTTTATGAACTGATCGTACAGGACGAACATAGTTCGTACAGGACGATAATGTCAATTACCCCTAAGAAGAGCAATGGATCGAACAAGCGGGGAGAAAATTTTTTCTAAGTCCTAATCATCCAGGACGAATTTAATATTCATCCCGGGACGAATGACTCGGGATTCTCACTTTGCTTTGTTCATCCAGACGAAATTCATGGTTCGTCCAAGGACGAACGTCTCTGTATTGAAGCTTGCTCTGTTCGTCCAGACGAAAAATAAGGTTCGTCCCAGGACGAACATCTCTATATTGAAGCTTGCTCTGTTCGTCCAAACAAAATGAACCTTCGTCCCAGAACGAAGATCTCTGTATGAAATTGTCCCAGGACGAATTCCGTTCGTCCCAAGACGAACTGAACCGACTTACGTCAGTTGGTTACGTCCTGAAGAATTTTGGGAAACCTACCTATGAAATAACCGTTTCGTACCGGACGAACTTTGTTCGTACGGGACGATTAGGTTCATTTTCCGACAATTTAAGTAAAATCGTCCAGGACGATCCACGATCGTACGGGATGATCCACTGCAAACAGAATTGAAAACTTGCAGTTTTGGAGTAGTTTTTCTTGTCTTTTGTATAAATAGTTCAAATTTGACTCACACCTAATATTTTTGCTCATTGAACTTCGTGCCTATTAGAAGAAGAGTAAAGGAGAGAGTGACAGAGAACATTCAAAGAAGGATTTCTACCACTGGAGCGTGAAGGCTTCTCTTGGTGTTCAAAGGTAAGATTTCCAACTTATGATTTGAGATTACTTCACTCTTTTTCTTTCTTCCTTCTAAATTTCAAGTGAGAAGATCTGTCAAGGAGATCCGGTTCTCTG
>NW_021319560.1:2386-23241 GCF_001605985.2 Dendrobium catenatum
CTCCTAACATTTTTTTGTAAAGATTTTGTTGTTGGTCTCTACTGTGTGTACTAATCTATTTAGAAACAAACTCAATCTCCTAAGATATGAAGATTTAAATCAATTCAACAAATTATTCATAAGTTGAAATGTGAGAGGCGGAGTGATTGTAATGAGTGAAAAAATCACAATATACTACTTTGGGGAACACAATTTTTGTAACTTGATCTACGGGCGAGCTACAACGGATGTTCGATCTAGCCGTAGTGTACGATCATGTCAATTTATCCCCTAGAGAAGCAATTAGATCGAACAGGCGAAGGAGAAAATGTTTTTTTCCTATGTCTAATCGTCCTAGGACGTAATTTAATACTCGTTATCATTCCAGGATCACGAATGTCTCAGGGGATTCTCACTAGTTGCTCTATTCGTCAGACGAAATTTCATGGTTCGTGGTTCCCCAGGAACCGAACGTTTCTCTGTAATTGAGCTTGCATCTGTTTGTCCTAAACGAAAATAAGGTTCGTCCCGTAATGACGAACGTGCTCGTATATGAAGCTTGTCTTCTGTTTAGTCCAGATGAATGAACTCTTCGTCCCAGAACGAACGGTCTCTGTATGAATTGCTCCAGGACGAATTCCCGTTCGTCCTCAAACGAACTATAAACTGACTCATTTGTCAGTTGGTTACGTCCGTGAGAATTGGCGAACAGCCTTAGTAGATAACTTAAGCCTATTGTTTAGTTGCTTTGGTACGACAATACTTTAGTTCGTTACGGGATCGATTAGGTGTACGATCATAATTGAATAAAATATACACTAAGGTTACGTATTTCGACAAATTTAAGTTAAATATAGCGTTCTAGAGCGAATCCTACGATGATACGGGATTATCCACTGCATTATAAGAATCTCGAAAACTTGCATTTTTGGGCGTTTTACTTGTGGCTTTTGTATTAAATAGATTCAAATTTGACTGTCACCCCAACTTTTTGCTCATGCAGAACTTCATGCCAAATTGAGTTAAAGTAAAGGCCGAGTAAGAAGTATTACGGAGAGACATTCAAAGAAGGATTTTTCTACTCCACTGGAGCAGTCGTGAAGGCTTTGCTTTGTAGTGTCTTAAGGTGTCAAGGTAAGATTTTCAACTTGTGATTGAGATTACTTCACTCTTTCTTTCTTCTTTCCTACGAGTTGTCAAGTGAGGAAAGCTTGTCAAGGAGAGATCCGGTTCTCTACCGTACACTTTGGAAGAGGTTGAACAGGCCGAGGCGTATTCGATCTCAACCCACACATAGGAGAGTATGAAGGCGAGGATTGGACGGTTGTTCATCATGACTTCCACCTGGAGATTGTGTAAAGTGATCTGACGGCTCTTACCGCACATGGATAAGTTGGATTTAAAAGAGTGTTATGTAAAGGCTGTCTCCTTGCTCCTTGCGGGTGCAATATAAGGAGACACTATTTGGTAAGTTTCCATCCTCAAGTAGTGCCAAATTACTAAGAGGTGGTGTTATAGGTCTAGGTGGATTAGATCCTAGTAGACGATATTATAGAATACTTGGTGTACGTTAAGTTTTCTCTGCTTGTTTAGTCATTTTCTCGCATCTTTTATTAGTTTTAGAAAATTTTCGCTTGAAAACCTTTTCTATCAAAAATTTCATTAAAAGTTTAATTTCGGTTCTAACAAATAGATTTAAAAGAGTAAGTTTTTAAATATAATACCCAATTCCCTCTCCCTACCTTAGACCATTCGGGCATCATTACTTTTAGGTCTAACAACCTAATTCTAGAACCTCACGAGTGACATTAAAAATTTATTATTTAATTACACACTACTTTGAACTTAATTTTTTCTAATGGTAATCATCGGAATCACCAACGGAGAGACTTCAGGGAGATATGATTCCAATTTTGATGAAAAGGGTGAGAGGAATTACACGATTGGGGAGGAATTCATGCACTCGGTTCAAAATCGGTCTTACACCGGAGTCGAACCGGAATGACGTAATTAAATTAATAAATATTATTAAAATTTAATGAAAATTAAATAATAATATTGTTATATTCAAAAGTTTGAGGCAAAAATATAAATTTCAAACAAAAACTATGAAACATTAATTTTTTATATTAATTATAAGTAAAAGAATTAAATTAAAATCTCACATAATAGAAAAACTAATATCTCTACTTAATTATAAGAATTTACACTCTAAAATTATATGATAAATTTAAATTTAAGTTATTTTTTTTGAATTTTAAATTTAATTTTTAATGTAACTTAAATTTAATGATATAACCATATAATTATATATAAAACATATTAATATATAATTTAATTAAACCTAAGTTTATGGAAATTTAATATAAATATCTAATTTTATATGTATATGATAAATACTTTTACAGTTTATGTTGTGTATACCAATTTCATTTTATAATTTATATCTTAAATAATTAATAAATAATTAAATACATAAAATTATTAATGATAAATTATTTTTTATAGTGTATAAATAAATAAATTTTTATTATTTACTAATAATAAGTTTCATTTACATAAAAATAATTAATTAAAAATCTGTTTAAAATAGTTTTTATATGCATATATATGTTATAAGTTCATTTATATCTCAACTCTTTATCTTTAGTCCCACACACTTGAGAAGACTTTCTTGCTAGTGTTAACATAACATTTTGAGTTCTCTTGTGTTAAGAGAGCTCACATAGTACCACCACTCGATGTGAAATGCTTGATGATGTTTTGGAGATAAATGTTTTATAATAAAGTATATTAATATTAATTATAATTTTAAATATATGTTATTATTTATTTAAAATATTTAAAATTTTTTAAACCCTAAACCCTAATAATAGTGTGTTTAATTTAATTTAAGATGCTTTATATTATTTATTGATAATGATTTAAGTTTAATATTTATTTAGTATATATATTTTATTAATTTATTAACTAATATAATAAATAATTCAATAACTTGGAACCGGTCCGGTTAGAAAATCATGGGACCGGTTTCGCTCGGTTCACCTGGCTGGTGTCCTTACCAAAAACGGATCTCCGGTTCAACTGTGAAGGCGAGCAGATTTCAGATTGGACCGGACCAGCCCTTAACCCGGTTCACAGTTGAACCAGTCGGACCGGCCGGTCCGGTCCGATTTTTAAAGCATTGCTTATAACTCTAATTCTACTTATAACTCACCTTGATCATTCTCACATCTATTTAAAATAGAAGGAGACATGCCTGATCCCCCTTATAGCTCATCTTCCACTTATATCTCTATATGATTATCTCGCATCTAATTAAAATAGATGGAGGAATATATGAGCATAAATATGTTAGGGCCTTTATAACTTGACTAGTATAAAACTTGATCATCTCCCATACTATTCAGATAGGTCACATGATCATGTATTGAATTATATGAACCGGAAAATATTGATAGATAACTTTTGCAACTCATGAAATTCAAATTATATATGCAAAATAAAAATACTCTAATATAACCTGCATGGTTATCCTAGACAATTCAAATATCAAATTCTAAAAATCATAAGAATTTATATATATAAGTTAAATTTGATGCAATACTACATTAGACATGCTTATGTTTTTATAATTAAATAATGAATAAAATATGATATACATTTAATATTTTTTCACATGAATATGTAGACTGATAAGGAGCAATTAACGATATATAATTGAAAAAAGGGGGGAAAAAAGATAGTCCACAAAACAGAAGTTTAAGAACCTCGTAATGCAAAAACAATTAGGAATTGTTTGGCAAATAAATTAAACATAGTTAAAGATGATCTAATATATTTTAAGGAAACTATCATTATTATTTTATGTTTGATGAATTATTTATTTAATTTACGCATATATTTTTAATGAGTTTAATTTTAGGAACTTCCCCACTTTTTTTTAAAGATAAAAATAAAAAGTGGGGCTATTTGATTGCCCATTATTCTACTTAACTTGAGAGCAATTAATAATCTTGTTAGTTATTTGAGTATTCAGAATTATAAGAAATTTTTAAATCAATATTATACTTCTATTTTAAATCCATAGAACATCTTCAAAAATGTAATTATTTTCAAATACTTTTGTATTTATTCATTAAATAATCTCCTAGGCTTCATTTGAAATAGTTTTAAATCATTATTTTTTATTTCCCTACTTTTAAGATATTTTTTAACTAAAAATTAGCTTTACAAAAATAATAAAAAAAACCGTCCAAAACAAGCCTTCAACCTGTATGAAGCCCGCAACATAATTCTTTTTTTTATTATTATTATTTTTTTATGTTGTGTCCTATTATGAGACAAAATATACCCTAAACATAAAAATAAAATTATTTTTAATATTTTCTAACCAAATCCGATTAATTTTACCTCTATTTTTTTAATATAGGCTGGATCTAATACTTGTACTATTCTAACAAGTCATCGAAAGGGTGAAATTTTATATGACCAAACTATTTTATGTGACTCTTTAATCTTATCTACCATTAGAGCTACTCCAAAATATTATCAGCATTAAAAAAACTGCACCTCAACTGATTAAGAAAAAAAAAAAAGATTAGAAACGTTGAAACACTAAACTCCTGTGCTATTTAAAGCACCAGGTTAAATAGTGCCACACAGTGACATATACCTATAGAGGTGTAAATTAGTTGAGCCAAGTTTGAGTCACATAAGGCTTGAAATTGAGCTTGATTAATCAATCCAGTTCGAGCTCGACCTAGAGCTTTATTTTTAATTCCCCAAAAAAAAAAAAAAAAAAAAACATTTAAACTCAAAAACGCACTTTTTTTAAATTGAATACATTTTAAATTTATTCTTAAACATACTCCTAAAATCCTACAACTTAAAGCTTCTGCATAAAATTTGCCAATGAAAATACATAAGAGAGGGTCAAGTAGTGGCTAACACGGATACTGTGTTCGGATTTAATGGAGACGCTAGATGCTGGCGGTGGCTACCCCCGGCCCATCAGGCCCGACAAGACCCGTGTTGGCTGGATCGGCACCGGTGTGATGGGGGCCACCATGGCCGGTCGTATCCTCGCCGCCGGCTACTCCCTCGCTGTCTACGCGCGCACGCCTTCCAAAGCGGCTGCCCTTGCTGCCGCCGGCGCCCGTCTCGCCTCAACCCCTGCCGACGCTGCTAAAGGCACCGACGTCGTCTTTACCATGGTTGGCCACCCCTCCGACGTCCGTGCCACGGTTCTTGACCCCGTCTCCGGTGTTCTCGCCGCACTGTCCGCCGGCGGCGTAATCATTGACCACACAAGCAGCCACCCTGCCCTAGCGCGAGAGATCGCCGCCGCTGCGCTTGCCCGCGATTGCTGGTCAATCGATGCGCCCGTCTCCGGCGGCGACGTCGGCGCTCGGGACGGTAAGCTAGCGATCTTCGCGGGCGGGGAGGAAGTAATAATACGATGGCTGACGCCTCTGTGGGAGATACTTGGGAAAGCAACGCCGATGGGGGGACCAGGGAGTGGGCAGAGCAGCAAGATTGCGAACCAGATCACAGTAGGGGGTAGTCTACTGGGGCTAAGCGAGGCACTGGTTTTTGCGCGGTCTGCCGGCCTTGACGCCGGCGAATTCCTGGCGGCGGTGCGAGGTGGAGCAGCGGGGTCGGCGGCGATGGAGATCTGGGGGGATCGGGTAATAGAGAGGGATTTCCGGCCAGGAGGATTCGTGGAGTATATGGTTAAGGATTTGGGGATGGGTTTGGAGGATGGTGATGGCAGCGATGAAGGATCATCGCCGGCGGTGCTTCCAGGGTCGGCTCTGTGCCGGCAGCTGTATCAGGCGATGGTGGCTAATGGAGATGGGAAGATGGGGACGCAGGGGCTTATTACTGTGATCGAGAGGATCAATGGCAAGTAGAGAACGCTGGAGTTAAAAAAGTATAGATTTGGAATGGTTTTTTTAACATTTGGGTTTCTCTGTGTGATGGAAGATGGAAACGCCTGCAAGTTGTTTGATGGTTTGCTTATATGGCATATATGATGATTCTGTATCATATTAACTTGGATAATAACCGCCCAAGTTTGAAGGTTTTCTTTTTTTACTTCTTCTAATGTTTTCATGCCAAAGGGTTCTCACAAAACTCATTTTTACATGCTACAGCATTTCTATGGCTGTTCATTCATACCAAAGAGCTGTTTAGTTGCACTATTTAACTATGGCTTCGCTCAATGGAAATAAGATTTGTTAAAGTAGTTTTCTATTCAAATAAATAAATTTTTTTGACTAAAAAACTGCTTTAAACAGTAAGAAAGATATTCCAAATGAAATCTAAATCTAAATCTAAATTTATAAGAT
Organism: Dendrobium catenatum; assembly: GCF_001605985.2. Lineage (NCBI taxonomy): Eukaryota > Viridiplantae > Streptophyta > Magnoliopsida > Asparagales > Orchidaceae > Dendrobium > Dendrobium catenatum. Next base: position 8,719 of record NW_021319560.1, read on the forward strand.
TTACTTAATGCTAATGGAATTAAATCCAGCTTGTAACTAAACAGCCACTGAAAATCTGCACCATGGAAATGTTGCCAGTTCGGGGAAAGTAAAATGACAATAAAACAACATTAATATATATACAACAGAACTCACCTCTGGCTGTAGTAAGGTTGAGAGAGGAGATCAATGGCATGTATAAGCTTCCTCCTTGGCCCAACTGCATTCATGCCCATACCTTTGAGCTTACTTGTAGAAAGATTAACCAGCTGATGTTGGCTAACGTTTTTCATCTCGAGGACTTGTGCGAATCGATCAAGTCCCAACAAAGAAAGCCATTTTCTCATCCCACCAAGGCTTCGAAGCTTACTTTCCAGATTCATGGCTCTGATTTTTCTGTCCACCACTTTCACTGCGCCAACATGTCCAATGCCATAATAAGCATGAAATGAGGACTGTGGCTGTTGCAGCTTTGGTTTTGGGTCAACTTGACCGGAACCATCAACATGAAGCATATTACAAGTTTTCCTGCGGTGTCCAGATGTCTTCTCCTTGGTAACAAAGGAGCTATGTTTGACTGATTTTGACTGCTTGGCTGATTTTGGGCTCGTCTCTTTCACATTTTGTTGGCTTGGTGGAGATGGTGGAGGAATGAGAATGATAATTTTTTGTTTTTTAACAACAACCCACTCATCATCATCCTCCTCTTCCTGATGATTGATTACAGAACTTGAACAATCTAATGCTGGAAAAACATCCATAATTTGTATTCTTTTCAAAATGTCTTTGGCATTGACGGACTGCAAATTGCAAACATTGGACATACGTTCTGATTAGGTGGATCAGTTCTATATGGTAATAGCAGAATACATGTTTGAGAGGCATAGCAAGCATAAAGCTCAAAATCACAATCATGGATATTATTTTGAATATTAATAACTCGGCGTCCTGTTAAAAAGATAAATAAGAAACAACTTGTACATTGTTGACACCAAGAATAGCGTTTGCATGGGACTTTGACTAGAAAAAACACTATGGAGTTCAAGGATCATCAAGAAAAGAAAAAAGGGAAAGAGCTAGTAGCATAGCCACTCAATCAGAGAAGATATCTTTTCTTCATGGTACTCTTTAGATGTTGCTAGGGTTTCTGGAGGTCTAAAGTCTTTCCTTCATCTTTACAAGGCGTGATAATAAAAAAATCATAGAGTTACATGATTCTTAAAAGCTCTCCTTATAACTGTTTGTTTAAACTTCTCCACTTTCCTGCCAATAATAAGTTACCAAATGGTAGGGCAGCGTCCCTGCTTATTAACCCCTATGGCAGTGCCAAAAAGGAGTGATGGGAACCACTAAACAATCGACAAGGCATGATAGTTGTTGCCTAGCTTTTGTGGTGAAGGTAGAGAGAGGAGTACTGCTTTACTAACATTTGAGGTTCTAGCTAAGAGTGCGCGTGTGCCAACTGCTGAGAGGCATAGATATTTTCCTGGTCATGCTCTGCAGAAATTCTGGGTGGGTTGTTTGTGCATAAATTTGTCAAGAACAAAAAAAAGCCTTCAATTATGATTAGTGTGAGGTACAAATTTAATTATTAGATGAATAATTGAAATAGTGGATAAATCCTTTGAATTTAACCTTAGGCTAAGGATTTTATTAGTGTGAGGTTCAACATTTCTAATAGGCAAAAAGTTTCCATTTTTAATTACCTAATATGAGTGAAGAGAACATTCAATCAAGTGCCAAGCAATATAATTTAAATTAGCATGGTGCAAGCAATCTAATTGAGGCTTTGGGGCATATATCCAGTTAATATCTCATAGTTTCATCATCCAAGATTTACTAAATTACATCGGTTATTAGAGAGGCTTGATAGTGACAACATAACTTTTTTTAAGTCAGGAATTTATGTTGTACTATAAATGTTAAATTAAAAAAGCTTAATATAAACAATAGCACCGGGTGATTAAATTTTCAATAACTCGTGGCTATCAAGTCAAAGATTCCTTGGTGTAATTATATTTTTGTTAGCAGAACAAAAAAATCATGACATCCATTGAACAGAACAAACAAATCATGACGAGCAAATAAAAAGATGCACAAAAACATTTTGTGCATTGTGCTTGGAAATAACAAATTATTTTCAGGGTTTTCATGACTTGGAAAGGAAATACACATCAACTATTTCTTGAATTTGCATGAAGGCATTGTTGACCATAGATAAAACTTGGTTGCATGGATGGCCATGCATGATAAAGAGAAAATAGTTTAATAGCCACAATTCCGTGCATAGCCACAAGGCCATAAATGATAAATAAAATAAAAATAATTTTCAAATCATGAATCTTGCATGGTTCCATGCATGGGCAAATTCATTCATATTCGACTATCATCTAACTTTTATAAAAAAAAGGCAAAAACTACTCCTAGGTTGGAAACTAACAGAACAAAGCATGAATTACGACATAAGTATGACTATGAGACAGGTATAACCAAAAGTCATAGTAAATTGTGGTACAACTTTTGCTATAAGAAAAGCTTCAAGATAAGTCTTATCCAGAAGTCATAGTGGAGCATAGGGCAGCTTACTCCATGAGAAAGGCTGGACATGGCCACATCATTAACAATGGCAGAGTATGGCACAACTTAAAACATAAGATAAGCTATGAAACACATCTCGGACAAAAGCCATAGTGAAATGTAGCATAATTTGTCATAAGAAAGGCAAAGAGGAACTCTAAAAAAAGTCATAGCGATGCATGGTGCAAATTATGACATAAGGCTACAGACACGGCCAGGTCAAATTTCATAAAGGAACATCCCATAAGTAATGACATGAGAAAGTTTACAAGATATTAACGTTGCAATTACTATGCGAAGTGGGATTTGAGCGACCACCTCATTCTAAGTAGCCAAACTAGACCTTTATGGCAGAACGAAGTTCACACTATTAGAAGAAATCTTGTAAATCTTGAAGACCAAGTGAGCAAGAAGAAGAGTGCTTAGTGATAGAAAGAGAAATAGATGAGAACAAAAGAAGAGTAAAGATTTGAAGTGATAGAAGGAGATGAAAAAGAAAGAAGCTTGATGAGAGCATAAAGAAAGAGGAGTTTGTTGATGACTTTATTCTTAATAAAACATTCATCATTTTTAGTAAGTACAATAGAGCCCCTCTTTATTAAGGAGGGGTGAGAATTAAGATGTCTTAACTAGCCAAGATACTTTCAAGAAATCCCTAATATATCTCAAATGACAAGAACATGAAGCAACTTATCATATCACTAGTCTTATCTCAACTATTTGGGGTGGCATATAAGGTGAAACATAAGTGACACAATATGAGGGATAAATAATGACACACAACATCAAGTTATCAACCATTAAGGTGAGCCAAGAAGCATGCCAAATATGGGGTGGTATGATTTGCACTTCTCTCCCTGGGCTAGAGAGAACTCTCACATAGAAAGTGAAGATCAATGTTCTCATCAAAGAGGGTGGGTGAAATGTGTCGTACTCATAAAGAGAGAACAAGATTTACCCTCTAGAGGATAAGGTTATTCAAAATGTCCAATGGTGATCTCATATCCACTATGATGGCCGTGTAGCGATGCATCAAAAACAAAATAGGCACAGAGGTGTAGGTATAAAAACAACAACTCCACATAAAAAAACACAACTACGTAATAAAGGAGGTTCAAAAGTGTCTCTAAAATCTAAAAGATAATTAATTTTAAAAATTAGGCTAATTTTAGTATTGGAGGCAATGCAATTAGGTATGCATTAAGGCCTAATTTGCATAGGATTTTGAAAAGGCCAGTGGATTTTTGAAGGTATGTATAGGAAAGCATTTTGGATGAATATGCACAAGAACAAGGCCACCTTCATGAAATTCTTGAGCACTCCAATAAATAATTGCTAATTTGTACTTGCAGGTTGCTTGGCAATGTGAGACCCTTATATCATCATAAAAATGTTGAATATGCTTAGCAACAAATCTTGTTTAACTTTAGTACAATGTATGCTTTATTAGCATGGAGAGATCAATGATTCTTCGGACGAATGTCTTCAAGATGAGAAAAACTAATATTTGTGGTTGATAACTTATTACAGGTTATTACTATTTAAAATTAAATGTTGATCGAATTTCTTAAATAAAACAAAGATTCCTAGATTCTTTACCTCTAGGACAATTATAATTATTCATAAATGTGTTAATCTTAAAAAATGGAGTGACTTCAGGCTAATTAGTTTGTACACTGCATTGAGCAATATCATAAATAAGTTGCTAGCTAAAATATTGACTTCTCATATTCCTAAATTGATCTCTCCAAATCAAAGTGCATTTGCTAAGGGAAAAAAATATTTGTATTAATGCGTTGGTGTCATAGGAAATATTAGATGAATTGGACTTGGAAAATAAAAGGGGGTGATGCTATTATTAAGCTTGATTTAGTTAAATCTTAAGATAAGATATAGTTGAAATTTTTACAAAAAGTTCTAGAATGTTTTGCTTTTTTGAAATGTAGATTAAATTGGTGAAAGCATGCATCTCTAATAGTTAGTTTTCATTATTAATAAATGGTATTTGTTTGGGTTTTTTTAATAACCCAAGGGATTGTATCAACTCTTTCCAATCTTGTTTCTTTTGGCTAATGAGGTTTCTTCTAGAGGAATGTCTAGAATGTTTGATTTATATCCTTCATTGGGATAATATATTGAGTGTCAAATTTCTATCATTTATTTATCATTTGCTAATGAAAGTATGTTGGTCTTAAATTATTTACAAAGATTGATGGGATTAATTGAAAATAAGAGTTTAAATGAAGATTGTAAGAATACGATTAAATTTAGTAACCTTAACACTCTAAATAAAAAAAAGATAATTTTGTTTTTATTGTTGTATTAATGATATTAAAGTTAGAGTCTTTAAAGAAAATGAAGTGTGAAAAAATAGTGAGACTTAATGGTATTCATATAAAGCTGTGGAAATGCTTAGAAGATCAAGGTATTTCTTGGCTTACTAAATTTTTTAATATTATTTTGAAGGTTAACAAAATGTTATATGAGTGGAGAAGTGGTGTATTAATTCTTATTTTTAAGAATAAAAGTGATGCATGAGAGTGTATGAATTATAGAAAATTTAAGTTATTGTGTCATACATTAAAGTCGTGGGATAGAGTAATTAAGCATAAGTTACGACGTGATGCTAATATTTCCCAAATCAAATTGAATTAATGTTGGGTAGGTTTATTATGGAAGCTGTACAATTGTTGGGAGATTTGATGGAGAAGTATATAGAGAGTAAGGAGGGTCTACATATGATATAGTTTCTTCCTTAGAGAAAGCATATGATAAAGTTTCAAGAGAAGTGCTCTAGTAAGTTCTAGAAGAATGTGTATACATGAACTATTATTATGTGTGTTCAAACAAAAGGTGGTTTGACCAAGTATCTTCCTATTTCAGTTGGATTACATCAAAGATCAGCTTTAAGACCATATATTTTTTACTTTAGTCATGGATGTTCTTACTAAACATTTGCAAGAGAATATAGCTTGGTGTATGCTTTTTGCTAATGATATTCGTCATGATCATAAGACTAGAAAGGGAGTTTAAAAAAAAAAAACTTGAAATGCTTTGGTTTGAGTAGATTTGAAGTTGAATACATAGAGTGAAATTTTAGTAGTAAATAGATCTAACGGTGGGATTGTGATATTAGGTGATTAAGTCATTAAAAAGAGTGCGCATTTTAGATATCTTGCGTTTATTGTTTAAAGTGATGATGAAATAAATAGGGATATTATTATTAGAATTCAAGTTGGATGGTTGAAGTGGAGGAATGTATTGGGTCTATTGTGTGATAAAAAAATATCTCTCAAACTAAAAAAAAAATTATAAGATGGCAGTAAGGCCTACAATATTTTATGCCTCAGAATATTAGCCATTAAAAGAGAAACATAAAATTAAATTAAGTGTTGCAAAGATGAGGATGCTCAAGTGGATGAGTGGTTGTACAATTATAGATAGAATGTGACACAAGTATATATGTGAAACATAAGAGTAGCTTCAACAACATATAAGATTAGAAAGAGTCGCCTTAGATGATTAGGTCACATAAAATGCCATCCTTCCGATGACCCGATTAGGATAGTAGATATATTAGATTCAGCCTATGTTAAGAAAGTTAGATATAGACCTAAAAAAATTTGGTTAGAAAATATTAAAAATATTTTTTTAATTATATTTAAATGAAAATTTGAATCTTAATAAGCCTCAATACAGAAAAAAGATTCATATAGTCGATCCTACATAATGAGATAAAGGCTTAATGTTGTTATTGTATTTTTTTAGTTTGTTTTATTTTTATTTTATTTTGTCTTGATATAAAATAAAAGCATGCGTCGAATTCTTATGAATTTATTACATAAAAATAAATAAAAAAGCATATTTGATGTTGTCATTTCTTCTGAAATGCTAATTTCTGCTGCAATGCAGACATTCCACAGCTAAATATAATTACCCAGCCCCACGCTCAAAACATTGTGTGAAGAGAAAACAACTTGAATGAGGTCAAAATCACCCGGAAATGCAGGTGGAACGAGCACCGAACCCACAAATCAAACCCTGAAATGTCATCAAGCAACAAAAATCCCCTGAAATATTAACAAATATTAAAATCACACCGACCATATAGGCGAGTTAGAGATCACAGCTTACCTAAGGCTGGCTTGGAACAACTTCAAGAAGTACATCATCAACCCCAGAGAATAAGAGGCATGCCGAGTCGCTTCAGCAGTAAACCTAAAATTATTCCTTATCGAATTAGAAATTGAGGTTGACTAAGTCAATGATGGAGATGGTGTGCAACGATCCGCCGGGAAAGCCCTGTGATCCAATCCAAGGAAGAAAGTTCAAAAGATCACTGCGAATGCGCTGGAATTATATTCTTTGCGTCCGCACTGCCTATAGCTAAAGAGAGCCAAGTTGGATCAGAGTCGGCTCGGGATGAAGATATCACTGATGCGGACGAAGGGGGTAGGAAGCCGAAGATGCGAGTCGGGAGTCGGGAGTCGGGAGTCGGGAGTCGAAATACTCGGGAGACGGGAGCAGGGAGCCGGGAGCCGGGAGACGGGAGCCGGGAGCCGGGAGTCGGGTGTAAAGACCCCAAACTTATCTAGAACCCATCCTAAAAATTGGAACTTTTATTATATCCAGTGAACGTATGCAGAGGAACGTTCGGTTTTAGGCAAAAAAAAATGCCTGTATCGAGCGGTACTCGACACAGGCATTTTTTTGCCTAAAACCGAACGTTCCTCTACGTACGTTCACTGGATAAAATAAAAGTTCTAAAAATTGGGCTAGGAAAATCTGTCTCGTATTTGGAAATGGCTATTTTAAAAAGGAGGGTTGTTGACCTCATTTTTGTATAAGGTCACTTGGACTACTCTTGACCCTAAATTAATTTAATCTCCAAATCAATTTAAATCCTAGGATCCTTCTAGAATCCTGACCTTATGATCTATCCTAGAATTCTTCTAGAGCTTAGACCTTAGGATCTACTCTAGATCCTAAGACTTCTTCTAGACTCCAAGTTCTAGGAATTTCTTAGGCTCTAGGATCTTTCTAGATTCTTAACTTTAAGATCTATTTAGACCTTAGGATCTACCTAGATCTTAGGTAAATCAAACCAAATCCAAGGTCCAAAGGTATTGTCCTAAAGGCCTTTTTCATTGAATTTTCAAACACTTTGAAACCCAGTTAAATGACCTCCGATTAAGAGTCTGTCAGTTGCATACTGATGGAACATGTCTCTGGAGACAACCCTCCAAATTTGAGCCCATTCTGAGGTCTCTAACCTCAAAAACTTAATTAAAATCCATAGGTTGTAAAACCTTCAAATATTTACAGTCTATGCCACTAGACCTGCACTTTGAAGATTCTGACCTTAGAGCCTTCACCAAAGCCTCTAGTCACTTTCAGACCTTTAATATTGATATGTTGAATATTAAACTATATTTTTCTGGACCCACTTTGACCCCCAGTTGACCAGGGGTCAAAATGACCAAAATACCCCTATGGGATTCAAATGCTGATTTCAAACCAAACGACCTCCGAATTGAACGCAACCACTTCCAGCAAGTTTTAAATGTCATTTCAAATTTGTTGGACCCATTCCCAACCCTTGGGTCAACCTGGTTGACCAAGTCAACAAGTTTGACCCAAAAGGCCCTTTAAGGGTCCGAACATGTGTTTTGAACCAAATGACTTACTTAGGACTTGGGACCACATCCAATAGACTCAAAATGTTGTTTTGAATTGATTGAATCCACTTCTAGATCTAGGACCCACCTGGTTGACCCAGTCAACCTAGGTTTACCAAAATCAACCCTTGAGCCTTTCCATTTTGAATTAAATTCCAAATGGTTGTAAATCATTGTCAAACCCTCTCAAGGCTATTTTAATTAATTTCTGAGAGGGTATCATCACTAATTGGTCCCGAATTTCAAAGCTTTAAAAGTTATCCAAATTATCGTAGTCGAACTCAATAAGACAACATCATTGTTCGAAGAAAATCAATAAATTTAATGTTCAAATCAATTGTTTAACTACAATAACTGAATAGAGGACCGTTATTTCATATCAAAATCACTATAGGAAATTGATATAACTATCTGAGAAAGAAGTTGTATCAATCACTAATTGATTCCTTGAAAATAGAAGATAACGATCGTTGGAATCTGAATTTTCCAAAGAATTCAATTTAAGCGGTTTAAAAAATTAATTTGGAAAATCAATTCTGGGTTTTCTAAAATCTCCTACGAGTGCAAGCCCTCTAGTTATTACCATCGGTAGGAAATCGGAATTTCCTACGAAAAACCTCGATTAAATTAGCGGCTTATAATTTCATTTTTGGATTTTCAAAGTTTGACATCAAAAGGAAAGAAAAGGGTAGGAATTCCAAAGTGGTATTTGGTTCAAGTTGGGCAGTTATTTTTTCCAGAGTCAAAGGAGAAGGAGTAGGGGAGTGTTTTTGAATTGAAAATAATTCAAAAAAACACCCCAGCCTATCCTTTAAGCGTTGGGCTTATATTTGATGGAAAAGATATTAATTTAATGGCAATTTTATTAAGAAAGCTTGGGATTCTTCCCGGAGTTGAGGTTTTATAGCCCCGAGCCAAGCCTAGAACTAAAGTTAATTGGGTATGAAAAAGGCCCCGAACCTAAGAGTAGTGCAAATGCAAATCTGGTTCTTACCCCGCCTGGTTGGAAGCCCAGCTAAACCACCTAGATGCTTTAAAAATATGTATCAAGTTCAAATTAATATAGAAAGGATGGCGATTAATTAATATGTTGTTGAGGAAGGGCCCGACATCTAGAGCGGATTTCCTTAATTGCCCTGCTTATGTTGGGTTTGATGCTTAAGCAAATGCAAAATTAAGGGTTTAAAGGTTTTTAGATTAGTTGTTAATATTGATGCATGCTAATCAAACTCGATTAAAAGAATTGAATTTTGAATTGAATGCATGAATGAGGAACTCCCGGCGATCCGCGGTTTACTTTATTAAAACGTAGAGTTTTTATGTGAGTTAAGTTTTTTAATTTGATTTAAGTAGAAATTTTAAGTTTCTTAAGAAGTTCTACGATCGAATTCAGGTCAAATAAAATCGACATGCGGTTAAAAAGACAAGAAAATAGGTATTCTACTACACAATCAAATTATAAAATAATCAAATTAAAATGCTCAAATGAAAGTCCATAATGGCAAGTTTGCCACTTCTTTATTACATCCAAATTTTGCAGGAAAATTAAGTGGCGGGCCACCACGCTGGAGCAGACAAATCCGGACGTTTCTAATCTTAATATCAAATGGACTTTGAGATTTTGGGGCTGCTTCTCGTTGCAATCTTTTGTCTTCATCAGAGCATTATATCTTGATTGTACGGTTTCGGATATCCAATGGAAAGAAACTCCCATTGAACGGTGGTGTTCTTCCCTCTTTGGAATATTTGAATGGTATCAAATTGACTTCCAAATGGAAAGAAGAACTCTCCCCTCTTTAGGGAGTCTTCAACCTCTTTGGAATTTCAAAATTGGATATTAATATTCCAACTCAAGTTATTTCATAAGGAATTTACAACCTTTATTCAATCAATTTTCTTTAAGCAATGAAAATCTAGAACTCGATCGCAAGGTTATCTAAATCAACAGTTTATATAAAATTCACATTATATTCTCAGTAAGTAATTGAATATCTACTCAAGAGTAAATTTCAGCATAATATTTAAATTTTTAAGTGCTCAAACAGATTGCCAGTAAATAAATAAACATTCCAATTAATTTCTAAACTAGGCAAAAGCATTGCAGGAACTCTTGAAAGCCGCGCACACCAACAAAGTAAACACACGGACTAGCCTAAACTAGAGTTGGTTACCTAGGCAACCATCTAAAAGTGTTGTGACGGTAGGTTCGTATGATTTGATTTGTCTAAGTAGGATTATAGATTGAAGTTGTTTATAAGGTTCATTTGGTTGATTAGCTTAAGGGAATTATTAGAATTTAAATATTAATGCTTTGAATTGACTCTTTAAAATTAATTTCTAATTATTGTTGGAAACCGCCTTATATTTCACCACCGAGGCCGTGAGTTATTTCAATTTCACCTTTCATGGGGCCTGCTAATAGCCTCTCATAGGGCCCTGGTTACTCGTGGTACACCATATTAATAAGTGATTTGATTCGATTAAGGTTTGAAAGTTAATATAATTTTATTAAAAAAAAGGTTTGATTGCTTGATTTTTTAAAAGTTATTATTTAAGTTTTGTCATTAATTGATTCGTGGCGTTGTGCCACCAGGCTCGAGGAAACCAGCCTCCTTAGGACACTTGCCCCGCAGCCCGGAGTAGACAGCCGATAAATCAATTAATGTAGTTTGAATTAGAGGTTTTAAAAGGTTAAATAATTATGATTAATCTATTTAAGGTTTAACACCCCTTAGAAATCTATTCGTGGCGTTGTGCCCCACCACAGGCTCAAGGAACCAGCCTCCTTAGGACACTTAGCCCCGCAGCCCGGAGTAGTCACGGCCAAAATAACTTCATCTTAGGAATGGTGTTTGTTGTTTTAAAGGTTTTGGTTGAGTGCTTTGGAACATTAAGCTAACATTTTCCTGGAAGTTTTAAGACAGTATTTTATTTTATGAATTTTTGAATATTTTAATCATTTATAAGTTCAAAATTTACTTTTTTAACTAAGGGTGTTTTCTGTAAGTTAACATTTTATTAAACATACTAGACTCACTACGATCATTAGACAGTAAGTACGTTGAAATCGGATTTTTTCTACATTTTTATTATAAATGTTTTGAGTTTTGAACTAGTTTTTTGACTATAGTTGACTAATTTGTTTGACTTTTTGAAATATTAACAAGATTTCTGGAATTTATATTTTTAATAAAATAATTAGGCCTATTATGAATTGAATGCAATTGAGTTTGGATCAATTTGGATTTTTCTTGAATTAGTTTATGAAGGTTTGAAGTTTATTATTTTATGGAATTATTATGAAAATCCTAATTAAGGGTTCTTTTTTGCATATTCATTCCAAATGAAAAGTCCAACTCCTTGAATCGCTCCAAAGGCAGGAAAAATGACCTAGGGAGAGATTTCCAGTGTTTGGGAAATTTTGGAATTTTTATTATTATTAATTAATTATTTTTAATTAAACATGGGTTTTCAATTAAAAAATTTAACTACAGAATTGCTGTCAAATCAGGTTAGGTTTTTAATTTCATGGTTAAGGATTTAATTATGGCAAGTTAAAAAGGGTCTTAATGCAATTTTTGATTTAAATGGATTAATTATAATTTATGGGAAGTTTTATAGCTTTTAATTAAAGCTTAATCTTAGAAAAATTTAATTAAGGGCCTTAATGATTTTCCAAAACAGTTGAAAGTTTTTTCCTAGTGGCTGTAACCATGTCCACTAAGTTCAAGTGGTTGAAGTTTCAACCAAGAGGAAGTGAATCTAATTATGAATTATTCTAAATTTTCTAAAACATGTCCTTAATTTTTGTCCTTAATGTCACTAGATTTTTAATAGGATTGATCAAAGTTTCCTAACCTTGAACTCAACATAAGCATGCAAATATACACAAGCACAATCAACTCCTAAATCTAGGAGAGCTTAGACTAGGTGGTGTGTGTACCTAAGCATGCAAATATTAAACAAGATACATTGAAATTAGGCTAAAGTTAGTGAATAATGAATGAATGATCATTCACTATCATCCCCATTTAATTCTATTCAAATTAGACTTAATCTATGCTTAGAATTTCAACAAATCTCTCAAGAGTTAAGGATTTAAACATTACATATAATTTAAAAGTAGATTTCAAAAATAGATATATGTTTATTATGCATGTAAACCTATATATAAAATATAAGTTTTAAAATAATAATTAAAATATATTTGATAAATATAATTTAAGGTCTTGAGAGATTCTCTGATTTTTTTTTCTAATTTATTTGAAAATAATTTAAGTTTCAAAATACTTAATCAAAATTCAATCAAATATTATTTAAAATATTTAAATATAAATATTCCAAATGACTTCAAGTTAATTAAAAATAAATTAAATTGTCAAAACTGAATTAGTTTTAAATTAAGATTCTTAATTTCTGAATTTTGATTTATTACTTGAATTTTAATGATATATTTGAATTTTTAATGAATTTTTAAAGTTTTTAGGTTAAAATATATAATTTGAAATTAATCTTAATTAATTAATATTCAAAAATACCTCTTAATTTAAATTAAACTGAATCTTAAAATTTCTGTAATTTTAAACTTATTAAATAAATTTTTGAATTTAAGCTTAAATAAATACCTAAATATTTGAAAGTATTTAATATACAATATATCTCCATATTAAATTAAATTCTAAATTAATATAGATATATCCTAACATATTTTACTCTTAAAAAAAAAATTCAAATATAAATACATATTATGATTTAATATAAATATTTAAAGTAAACCTTTTTTTTAATTCTATTAAACATAAAATAATCATGTTTAATTAATATTAACATTAAATTAATTAATATTAAATATTTCAAAAGATATTAATTTTTAACTGAGAATTAATTTTTAATTACACTTTATTTTCTCTGATAATATTTATATTAAAATAAAATATTTTTATATTTTAAAAAATAATTTTAAACTAATTTTTAGAAGAAATAGTAATTAAGGGGATTAAATTAAACTAAATCCTTTTTAATTAAACGGCGGGGCTAACCGGAATGCGTGGGCGCGCTCGGGCTCGTCCGTCGTGAAAGCGCGTCCAAAGTGGGGTCCAGCGCTATTCCACTTAAACCAGTCAGCAACTCAATTCCGGACCGGTCTGATATCCGCTGTTGTGAAACCAAACGACCGATGCAGCCGGGCGGGGGAGATCTGAACGGCAGAAGTCTTTACACGGTAAACGGACCGCGAAAGAGCTGAAACATGGACGCGTTTGATCATTAAGATCAACGGTCCAGACTTAACAGGGTTTCATAAAACGTGGTGAAACTAGAACTCTAATCAACCAATGGCTTCATTCTCTCAACTCACCTATCAAATAAAATGAAATTTTAAACCACAAGATATCTTAGAGCCGAACCAGAAATTAATGGGGGCGTTAATTTAAAGCGTTTAAAAAGCGCTTATAAATAAAATTATTTAATGCTAAGTTTTTAACCTAGGTTAGGATTTCACCTTGATAATGAATGGATTAATCCGCTTTATTATGCATTTGTAGGCTGTCCACGCTCCTTTTTTCTGAAGACACCACGGCTGGGGAGCAATGGATCGAACTGGAGAATACTAAATGTGACCAGCCTTCGGTTTGGCCGTGAACTGCCGCCGCAAGGTTTGGCCTGGATGGATTTTGTCTGGAAGTTGTGGAAAGCCTCTTGGGAGCTTAAAAGAAATGAATATTCGTCTGGATAGCTTGAGTGGTGGAGAGAGAAGCTCTAGGTTTCAATGACGGCTATTTTCCTAACTCTATAACCCAAAGCTATAAGGGGACGGCCAGATAATTACATACCCTCCTTGATATCTGCCACCTGTCCCTAGAGTGGTTAGAGGCAGAGAAACAAAGGACTAAGGTACGATGACATGGAAAGCATTGTCCTTGGAGCACATGGAGGGATTAGGCCCATCGGGTATACAGAATTCAAGGGTTATAATAAGTCCTAGGAAATTCTAGAGTAGGATTAAAGTTCTGGAATGGATTAGATTAGGAGGAAATTAATTTAGCATATGGATTTTAATCACTTAAAAGGGTTCAAAGGTTTGTTGGGCCAGTTGACTGGTCAACATTTCAATTTGACTGCCTAGGTGGCATGGGAGTGATCTCAAAGAGGGTCAAGAATGATTGGTGGGTTTAGACTGGCATGAGTAAGCCATTTGGTCACTTAAGCCTCTTAAAAGGGTTATGGACTTGTTGACCAGTCAACGAGTCAACAAAGTAGTGAGTGGCAACCAAAACTATTTGAAGAAATT
>NW_021319560.1:28351-31908 GCF_001605985.2 Dendrobium catenatum
CCACCACTAATCGTTTAACTCAAATGCTAGGGTGGTTCCATAGAGGGCATGCTCTACCACTAACGGGTGGTCTTGTGGAAAGGAAACTTGCTCTACGGAAAGAACCGGGTCTGGATGATCATATGTGGAGGGAAACTTGCTCCACACAAAGGATCGAGCTCAAATTGATTGTATGTAGAGGAAACTTGCTCTACATAGAGGATCGGGTTTAAATTTTGAAATTTGAGATTTGAAAGTTTTGAATTTGAATTGATTTGATTTTTGAATTTTGAATGTGTTTGAAATTGAAGTTTGATTTTGAATTAAGAAATTTCTTTAATCGAGGAAATTCAAAGACTTTTTATTGACTTTGAATTTGACACTCATCTGGCATGGTACTTCCTGAAGAGCCTCCCCAATATTTAAAAATATCGGGTGGCATTCTCCAGGGTTAATAGATTAATGTTTGAAATTTTCTCAAAGATCGTCCCTACGACAAAAAGGACAGTCTTGAGTTGGCTCAAGCTCCTCCACCGATTTCTCGGCAGGCTAAGATATGCATCCAAAGAACCTAGAACAAGTCTCCTCCTTGGAAGGTTCTAAGTTGCTCTATCTTATCATGAGCTTTAACCAATCAAGTTTTGAAAGACTTTGAGTTCTATTAAGCCTTAAAACAAAGTTCTACAAGGCCTCGAGCTCTTCAAATTGGAGTCGGTCACTCTGCTCAATCGTGGTTTGAACTTGAACGACAATTCCCAGCATTTCAAAATACTCCTCTAGTGGGGTTCGATCTTGGACCCAGTATAGAGTGTAATTTTGTTGAAAGGCTTCAAAGGAAAAGATGCCTATATGCAAGGACTTACACATTTCTCAAGGACAGGATTTGATTTCTTTTCAAGAGTAGAAGATTCGATCTTTATATTAAGAAATTTCCTCTAACTATTTGGACCCTGTCGAAACGACAAGTGGGAACAAATTCAGCTTTTAGAGTGAGAAGTAGAGTCGATTCCAACGAATCTTGAAAAGGCTTAAGGATTTAGGTTTTATTGACCCAGACCAAGTTTCGTAGAAACTGAACTGGGGTCTCCCTTAAAAAAAAATTTGAATTAAAATTGATTTCAAAGTGTTTAAGTTAAAGTGAGAAATTCAATCTTTTCAATTCTCTTGCATATGTTTTTCTATCTGATAGAAAATTCATGCATGTTGAAGAATCTAAATTCAGGATTTTCAAAGTCAAGTATTTAAAGTTGATTGGGTGTTTTATTTTGAGATTTAAGGATTCAAAAGAAGGAAGGCCTCTTACTCTTCTTCTCTTTTTCTAGTGACGCATTTTGCGTATCTTTTGACTTTTATTGCACTTCATGCATTTTTAACTTTTAGTGCATTTGCGCATCTTTTGATTTCAATTGAATTTGAGAAGAGGCTCCACTTTCTTTAAATACCTCAAATTAATTGATCTTTTTATTTTGAATGTTGGGATTATATCTCAAGTATTAGAGAAGAAAATTCGTTCTCATATACAAGGAAGAGTAATCCTCAAAGCACATTCAATCTTTTGAAAAGAGTATCGACTTGACTTTTGAAAATCTTTGAACAGATTTTAGACATGCGAGAATCACCTATTAAGATAGAAGATTGCTAGAAACTTGATAAAATTTTTATTTCTGAATTCAACTTAAGTTTGAGGTAGATTTTAATTCAAAAGTTAAATCAACCCACAAAAGCGGTGGGAGGGAGGGGTATTCAAATATTTGATGGAGTCAACTACAACTCTCTCCTACTTAAGACTTAAGATAGAGGTCAATTTTAATTAAAAAGAGGAATCAACTTGTCTTGAAAATCAGGACCTAGTACACTTGAGAATTTGGAAAGTTTTCCTTAAAGGTTGCAAGTCTAGGTGGCAAGACCCTTGTTAAAATGGAATTGAATTCCTACAATCTCTTTGAAGGGAGAGACTGTTACAGGGTCTGCAACGTCCCTAAAAAGTGGCATCATTGTAATCAAAAGTTTAATCGCGATAGGTTCCCGTTGAAATTTAAATTTTGATAGTATCATTATCTGATACGATCTTAGATTATTTCCCTCTCAAATTACCACTAAAATAGTAGTTAAGAAAGTGGCACCCCGAATGGTTTCTACTCCTCCTCCTCTATAAGTAATGTAGTGGAACACGTGTAGTAACGAGCCCTAACATCTTCTAGTATAGTGGACGGATCATAACCCTCAATTGGGGGCCTATGGCATATTGCTGGTGATCGCTCAATTCTAGCTTTCTTGAGTCTTTTTGTGTAGTAGTCAAATAGGTGTATTGAAGATCACGCTCTCGTCTCTACAACCTCCCTCCTTTGTACAAGGAGAGGGTACGTAGAAGGATCCATGGGTTCTTGATTGGCCTCAAAGTCGGTCCTCTCTAAGGCTTCAAATTCAGCAGTCTTTCTAGCCTTAAGATTCCTTTTTTTTGCTTTTCGAAGGTAATTCTTCATCTAGTTCCTACCGACAACAGGGGTGCTAGAACTTGACCCGATCTCAGACTGAGATGGTAGCTCTTTTGTCGTTACTGACTTCTGGTTTTGATTCTCCTGAGTAGAGAATACAGTGGGTACAGGGGCGACAACAACCTTCATCTTGGAGATGGGGGAGTCAACTCCTGACCCTAAAGTAACTTCTACTAAGGGGAAGTCCTTTTGATTGTGAGCAGACATATCTAAGATTATTTATCTATTAACTAAAATCTCAAGGTTTTGAAATTCCATTTCGTACTGAATTAAATTGCCATTAAGAATTTCTTCTACAGGCACATCTTTATTCAGTGAGAAGATGAGTTTCCCAGCCATTTGAGTGCTTGATTTCCTGAAATTAAGAAAGTGATTTGCATTAATATTTTGAAGTGACATTTAAGTTTTGAATTTGATTGATTTACTCAAAATTTTATAACTCAATCGTGTTCGGTTTGCACTGAACACGATGGTTCATAAAATTGATGAGTGAAAATCAAGAATTGAATTTAACTCTTTCGCTACACCAATTGACTTGGGGCAAAATGTCAAAATTTTAAATTGATTTTGAAATCAAGTTAAGATTGAATTTATAGTTGAAATCAAACTTGATTTTAAGATTTAGATTGAATCTGGTTTAAGACCGAATTTGAATTTGAGATTAAAATCGAATGGATCTTCTTCAAATTTTGTGACTCAACACACTGAGTTTCACTCAATCATATAGGTTCATGAAATTGATATGAAAAATCCAAAAATTGGGCTTAACTCTTTCATTTCACCAATCGACTTGGGATGAAATGTCAAAGCCCAAATTTTGACTTTGAAATAAAAATTAAAGTTTGAAGTCGAATTTGAGTTCAATTTTGAGATCGAATTTATTGTTGAAATCGAACCTGAGTTTAAGATTGAGATTGAATTTAGCGTAAAGGATTGAAATCTTGATTTTGAAATTGAATGGTCTTTTGTAAATTGTGAAACTTAGCACGCTAGTTGTTAATTCGCATGCAAGTTTGCAACATATACAAAAGGATCTGGCTTGACTCTTTCGCTCTACTAATTAATTTGGAGGTAAAATGTGCT
>NW_021319560.1:32008-66526 GCF_001605985.2 Dendrobium catenatum
GCGATGGAAGCTCCACAGCTAAAGTATTCTCCACGTTCGACCTCCATTGCCCTCCGTCAGGCCGTGGTGTTACCTCAGAAAAAAAAGAGCGGCGTGAGGACCAGCCTCAAATGCAACAAATCTAAAGCGGATAATCCTTCATTTTCGGTGAAATACCCAACACCTAGGCATAAAAACACGTTATCATTAAAAATAGTTTAATAAAAGCAAACTTGTTACGTTATAAAATACCTCACCCAAGAATTTCTGTTCGGGCTAAGAATGCTGTGTTTAAAAATGTCATTTAATGTTGACGGGTGGATTGAGAGAATGAGCCATTTAGTTGATTAGAGTTCGGTTCACATTCGTTTATGACTTGTTGAAGTCCTGGACATTTGATCTTATGATCAACGGCACGGTTTTCAGCCTCTTTCACGTCCGTCCAACAGCGCAAAGACTTCCGCCGATTCAGATCTCCCTGCCCGGCTGCACATCCAGGGTAGTTGGTTCCAAACAGCTATATCAGACGGGGCGGGATTGATGGCTGATGGCATTAAGTGGGAATAGCGCGTGGACCCCACATTCGACCGCAGCGCCTTTCACCGCCGGTACGAGCCCGATGCGCGCCACACATCCGGTTAGCCCGCCGCCTTTTAATTAAAAAGGATTTAGTTTAATTTTAAATCCCTTTTAATTACCTATTTTTCTTCTAAAAAATTTTTTAAAATATAAAAAAAAAAATATTTATTTTATAAAATGATATCAGAAAATTCAAAAAAGTCTGTTAATCTTAAAATTAATCTTCAAGTTAAAATATTAATATCTTTTAAAATATTCTTAAATCATTAATTAATTTAAGTTAATTATTTAATAAAAGATATTATATGTTTAATAGAATAAAAAAAAGTATTACTTTATAAATATATTTTAATATTTAAAATATACAGATATGTATTATTTTGAACTTGTTTTAAAATTAAATATGTAGATATATCTATATTATAAATTATAGAATTAATTTTAATATGGGGAACTATTGTATATCTTTAGAATACTTTTCAAATATTTTAGGTATTTAATTAAGCTTAAATAATCAAAAAATTTATTTTTAAATAAGATTTAATTACAGAAATATTTAAAGATTCGAGTTTAATTTAATTAAGAGGTATTTTTGAATATAATTAATTATAAGATTAATTCAAATTATTATTTTAACCTAAAAACTTAAAAATTCATTAAAAAATTCAATTTTATATCATGAAAAATTCAAAGTAATAAAACAAAATTTTCAGAAAATTAAGAATCTTAATTTAAAAAACTATTTTTCAAGTTTTGAAATTTACTTATATGTTTAATTAACTTGAATCATTTCTGACATATTTAAATATCTTAAATAATATTTGATTTAATATGTATTACAAGTATTTTTGAAAATTAAATTTTATTTGCAAAATAACTTAAAAAAAAAAAATCAAGATCTCTCAAGACCTTAAAGATTTATTTTCAATATTTTTAATTATTCTATTTTAAAACTTATATCTATATTATAATAGTTAACATGCATATATAACATAATCTATTTTTGAAAACTACTTTTAAATACTAGTAATATTCTTAAATCCTTAACTCTTGAGAGATTTGTTGTGAAATTCTAAGCATAGATTAAGTCTATTGAATAAATTAATGGGGTATGATTAGTGAATTGATCATTGCATTGATTATTCACTAACTGTTAGCCAATTTCATTATCTTGTTTAATATTTGCATTGCTTATGGGTACACACACCCACCTAGGCTAAGCTCTCCTAGATTTAGGAGTTGATTGTCTTGTGTATATTTGCGATGCTATGTTGGGTTCAAGGCCTTCAGGAACTTTGATTTCAATCCCTATTTTAAATCGATACATTTAAGACAATAATTAAGGACAATGTTTAGAAAATTTAGAATATTCCAATAATTAGATTCACTTCCTCTTGAGTTGAAACTTCAAACACTTAAAACTTAGATTACATGTACCAAGCCACTAGCAAAGACCTTTCACTGGTTTTGAAATCATTAACGGCCCTTAATTAATTTTCCTAAAGATTAGCTAATTAAGATATTAAAACTTCCATAAATGATAATAAAATCGCATTTAATCTAAAAACAATATGAAACATAAGCACCTCGTAACTGACCATAATTAATCCTTAACCCTGAAAATTGAAACCAACCTGATTTGACAGCAATGCTGTAGTTTAATTTAATTTTAATTGAAAACCCATGGTTTAATCTTAAATTAATTAGATTAATAAATAATTAAAAATTCTAAAAATTCCAAAACACTGGGAATCTCTCCCGTAGGTCATCCTAACCTTTGGAGCTGATTTCAAGGAGTTGGACTTCATTGGACATGAATTTGCAAAAAACCCATAATTAAGGATCTTTTCTATTAATTCGATCTAAACTAGTAAAACTTCTCAAACCTTCATAACTAATGCAAGAAAAATCCAATGTGACCAAATCTAAATTGCATTCAACTCATATAAAGGGCCTAATATGCTATCTAAAATATAAAAATTCCGAAATGCATAATTATTTCAAAAAAGCCAAACAGATTGCGTCAAACTTAGAGGTCAAAACTAGTTCAAACTTCAAAACATTATATAAAATGTAGAAAATCCGTTTTCAACTACTACTGTTCTAACTGATTGGTAGTAAGGTCTAGGTATTTAATAAAATGTTAACATTACAGAAAACAACCGTTAAATTAAAGAGTCAATTTTTGAACTTTTAATAAAGGATTAAAATATTCAAAAATTCAAATAAAAATAAAAATTGTCTTAAAACTCCCAAAAAAATGTTAGCTTAATTGTTCAAAATCACTCAACAAACCTTTTAAAACACACACACCATCCTAAGGATTGAAGTTATTCTGCTGGATACTCAAGGCTGCGGGGCAAGTGTCCCTTAAGGAGGCTGATTCCTTCGAGCCTTGGTGCACAACCGCCACGACATTGGATTCTAAGGGTGTTAAACCTTAAATAGCAATTAAATCATTAATTATTTAACCTTTTAAAACCTCTAATTCAACTACATTTAATTTGATTTATCGGCTAGACTACCTCCGGGCTGCCGGGGCTAAGGTTCCTAAGGAGGCCTGGTTCCTCGAGCCTGGTGCACAACGCCACGAATCAATAATGGCCAACTGTAAATTTATACAACTTTAAATATTAGCCAATCAAACCTTTTTTTTAATAAAATATTAACTTTCAAACCATTAATCGAATCAATCACTTAATATATTGACTCGTTACCCACTGGGTAACCCAGGCCTACGAGGCTATAGCTAGCCCAAGGAATGTGAAAATAAAACTTCACCGCCTCATATGTTTGTGAAAAACAAAGGTGGTTCCAACAAATAATAGTAATTAATTTTAAGAGTATCATTCAAGCATTAATTATTTAAATTCTAACTAAGATTCCCTTAAGCCTTCAACAAATGAACCTAAAACAACTTCAATCTAATGATCCTACTTAGGACATATCAAAACCACACACGACCCTACCTCACACACTTTAGATGCGTTTGCTAGGATAACCAACTCTAGTTTTAGCTAGGCCAGGTGTCTTTACTTTCTGTGTGGGCCCGGAGCTTTCGAGTTTTTCACTGCATGCTGTCTTGCTTAGTTAAAACTTAATTGAATTGGTTTATTTATTTACTGCAAATCTGTCAGCACGTTTAAATTATCAAATAATTAATGCTTGAGACCAAATATTAATGCTTCGCAGACTCAAATATTAATTGCTTGAGGATTATATATAACTGTTGTTATTAGGAACCCTTGGCAAGATCGAGTACTAGATTTTTCATTTATGCTAATGTAAATTTGCATTGAATAAGGTTGTAAAGTTCTTTGAAATAACTTCGAGTTGGATATTAACTTATCCAAATTTGAATTCCAAAAGAGTGAAGGGACATATCCCTAAAGGGGAGGTCTTCTTCCATTTAGGAAGTCAAGAACTTAGAGACCATTCAAATATCCAAACGAGGGAAGATAAAAACCCCGTGGCAAGGGGGAGTTTCTTTTCATTTGGATATCCGGAAACGACGAATCAAGATGTTCGAGAAAGACGAAGAGATGGGACAACGAGAAGAATCCCAAATCTCAAAAGTCATTTGATTTAGATTAATTACAATAACAAATTAGAAATCCGCGAGTTTGTCAGTGTCCGCCCCTGGATCGTCCACTCTTTAAATATTCTCTGCAAAAAATTCCTGCGGATGTCTAATAAATAAGTAGGTTAACTCTAGCCATATGGGACTATCAATTGCAGCATTAATTTGAATTAATTTACTGTAATTGATTGGTGTAGCTAAACTACCTATTTTCTAGTCTTTTATACCTGCATGTCGATTTGATTTGCACCTGAATTCGATCGTAGCTCTTAAGGACTTCTTAATAAAATTTTCTACTTAAAATCAAATTAAAACTTTTTAAGCTCACATAAAAAGCTCAACGTTTAAGAAGTAAGCCGGACTCGCCACCGGGAGTCCTCATTCACCAGCATTCATTCAAATTCCCAATCTTTTAATCCCAAAGGTTGATTAGCAACTGCCATCATATTAATAACTATTCCTAAAAAACCTTAAACCCCTTAATTGCATTATTGCTTAAGCATCAAAACCCAACATAAGTCAAAGGCGCCAATTAGGAATCCAGCCTCTTGATGTCGGCCCCATTCTCAAAAAATATATATTGAAATAACGTCGCACTACCCTTTCTAATATTAAATGACTTTGATACATATTTTTAAAGCATCTAGGTGGTTTAGCTGGCTCCCCACATCCAGGCCGGAGGTAAGACCAGATTTGCATCTGCACTAGCTAGGTTACGGGGGCACTTTTCAGACCCAATTTTACTTAAGGTTTCTTGAGGCTGGCTCGGGCGTATAAGACCTCAACCTCCGGGAATGATATCCCAGCTTTCTGAGATAAAATGCACCATTAAATTAAATATATCTTCATCAAATTTAAGCCCAACGCTTAGGATAGGCTGGACGTGTTTCTGAATTATTTCAGAGATGCTCAAAAACACTCCCTACTCCTCTTCCTTTGACTCTGAAAATTAACTGCTCAAACTTGAACCAATACCATTGAAATTCCTAACCCTTTTCATTCCTTTAGTCAAACTTTGAAAATCAAAATAAAAACTGTCTTACCGCTATGTTTAATTCGAGGTTTTCGTAGGAACATTCCGAATTTCTACGATTGTAGATTAACTACGAGGCTGGCACTCGTAGATAGATTTAGAAACCCAGAATTGATTTTCAAAATTAATTTTTTAAAACCCTTAATTAATTCTCTTTGAAAAAATCAGATTTCAACGATCTTATCTCTATTTTTCAAAGAGATCAATAGTGAATTGCTAAACTTCTTTTTTTCTCAGAGAGATAATATCCAAATTACCATGTGATTTTGATCATGATATACACGGTCTCTTATTCAGATTATTGTAGATTAAACAATTGATTGAACATAATTTTGATCTTTCGGAGAGTTCGAGATCATATGTTGTCTTTCATGAGTTCGACTACAATAATTTGGATAACTTTAAAGCTTTGAAATTCGGACCAATTAGTGAATGATACCCTCTCTATTTGAGATAATATATCGTTCCTAATGTTGTGTTCTATTTCAAAGCTAAAATTTAAAAATTTAATATATTCCCAAAGAAAATTAATATATTTTCAAAATTATATATATTTAAATTATATTTGTTTAATCAAAACAAGGGTTTACATACATGCCACTTTATAATGCTAATATTACATATTTAACATCCTAAACTTAAATATTTCTTATATATCACTAAAATACAAAAATAACATCATAATTACCACTCCCTCTCCCCCAAGCCTCACTCCGTCCGCAACAGCCACTTCGAGACCGATCTCGTGTGCCTCTGCAGAATCATCCTAAACAATTCTTCTGCCTCCTTCAACCTTCCATCCCTTTCAAAAGCTAGTAGCAAACTATCGTATGTTCCCATAGTGAGAACTTGGCCTTTACTTAGCAACCACTTGCTCACCTGAATGATTCTTAACCATTGGTTTCTCCTTCAAAGAATTTCCAGAGCCTTCACCGCTGCAACAACCGAAAATTCTGTCTCCCAAGCAGTCCATTTGTCCAATGCTCCATGAATGACTTCCTTTTCATTTGGAAGCCTTGAAATGATATGAACGAGATGAAGAGCTTTTTCACCGGATCCTGATGTATCTCTCTTCATCCATAAATGGGAATTGGACATTGGCGATGAGTTCATCGTTAAAACCTCGCCAGAGGAGCAGATTTTAGCGGGAGTGAGGGCTTATTGCTGACGGAGTGAGGCTTGGGGGAGACGGAGTGGTAATTATGATGTTATTTTTGTATTTGAGTTGTATATATGAAATATTTAAGTTTATGGTGTTAAATATGTAATATTAGTATTATAAAGTGGCATGTATGTAAATCCCCCAAAAAAATTAGGTTGAGTTCAGATTGATTTGAAAACTCGAAAGTGATCTGATTGACTCGTTTAGTTACTGTTGCACTATCAGTGATATGGGACTTGGAGTCGGACCTAGCCACGCCGCATACTTCTCCATCTACGAGATCTCCAAGCGCCTCCTCACTGAAGACCATCCGAACAACCCTGCCACCTATGCCATCGCCAGCGTCCTCGCCATTGTTGCAAGCATGTTGTTTTCACACCAATAGACACCGTTAAGCGGTTAAGACATATCAAGGATCAATCGTAGATCAATTTAATCTCCTCCCTACTCCAATCGTTCATGTAACCATCACACATGATCTTCTCCACTTCATCAATGGGCGGTGGAGATGGAGGAGGCGTGAGAAGCCCAAGGCCCCAGCTAGGTTCAATTGAATCATAAGCATCTTTTTCTACCCCGAAGAACAGTTCACTTAGGAGGGTATGATGATTGTTAAGAGAAGGGCAACTGACACCATTCAGGAAACAAAGAAAAGTCAAATTAGGAGAAAATCAGTCAGTTCAAGAGATCAAATTGATTTTCCACCTATAGAAAATCTCTTAGAAAATCTTGCAGACCAAGAAAATTCATTGAAGGCATCTCGAAATGTAAGGTGGCACCTGTGTTTCATAGAACTAAACAAGAATGATGTACTCCTTCACACTACTCAGTCAAATAGAACACACTAAAACTTTTTATTGTATAGTTGACGAAACTCGAGGGCTGCACTTCACATAACTAAATGCTACAATCGATTTGAGTTCACGGGTCTGCGGGGTGGGTCTGGTCAACTCAGTTAACCATGCGGGATGGATCCGAGTTAAATTTCCTGACCTATTTGCAAAAATAGGTCGGGTTATGGTCAACCCGTTTATACTCGAGTGAATTCGGGTTCGACCCGAACCCGACTCACGAACCCATTTTGACACTCCTAGTCAAAAGTTGGGGATGACAAAGTAATTTTAAATTATTAATAATTCTTAATTTGTAATGAGGTTTAGAAATGACAGCCATTTCAAAGTTTTTTTTTTTGGAGATTTAGGTCAATTAACATAAATTCATACACACATTATATATATACAACTCAAACTCAAAATTTCTTTATTAATAGTCAAAGCTCCCAATCAACAAGTCAAATTGAGTTGCGTGACAACTCAAAGTTTGAGTTTGATCTCAATTCTAAATTTGCTCATTTATAATAAAAGAAAAAAATTCTTATTCAAATAATTATTATAATAAAATTATAGAAAAAAATAAAATTAGAAGATAAAAAATAAATAATTATTTGATATAAAAATTAGGGTATAATTTTTAAATATTTATAATCAAGGTCGTGAAAATCAGATTGGATAACAAACTGGAAGAATGAGAGATTCATGGTTCAACATATTATATTGGGGTCGAACTGGATGACATAATAAAAAATATTATTATTAAAAATTAAGAAAATTAATATAATAATATGACAATATAACATCAACTTTAGCATAAACTCATCCTATCATATATATCAAATATTCAAACTAAGATTGTGTTGGAGGTTTAAAATCACAATTTATAAATAATAAGATTTTTTATGCGCAAAACCCTAGAAAAGGGGAAAACCATAGGGCCGCACCTAGTTGAAATAATTCAACTACTATTTAAATTTATTACAAATGATTGATCTATCCTATTGAGGACGGTCAAATTACAACAATCAACTATCAGGTTGAAATATAGTAATGAGTAGAGATCAGATGGAAATTTGGTGATGTTCTGTGGTCGGGTAGAAGCCCGATGATAGTCAGTGATAGAGTGGAAGTATGGCATCAATCGGTGGCCGCGGAGAAGTCAAGCATCACTTAATGGTTAGGCAAAAGTCTGGCGCTGGTTAAGGAGGAGTGGTGGCAAGAGAATTCTAGTTTGTTTATCTTCCTTCTCTTCCATGATTGGGGTCCCCATTCCATGAGGAATGAGGGGGTCTATTTATAGTTTTATTATAGTGGCATAACCATAAAATAGGAGGGAGACCAAGCGTAAGTTGGGAGTGAAAGTCCGTATATGTTATTATAACTAAAGTAATTGTCTCAATGCTAACTAAGAGGGGGTGAATTAGTAATTAAAAAAAAAACTCTTGAAAATTTTATAGAAAATAATTTTATAATTTTAATATAATGAAAATTTTTATCAAATTAAAAACTTTTTAACCACAAAAATAAATGGTGTAGAAAAATAAAAATGCGATAAAATAAAAACACAAAAATTTATAAGTGATGTGGTCCAACTAGACCTACGTTCACTCCTTGAAGACTCACTCTTCAGGTATTACACTATTACCAAAGTGACTCTCATTTTTCTCCCACAATAAGATAGAGAAGCCTTTACAATTAACCTCTCTAACACCAATCCCTAGTGCGACAGAAAACCATAGTCCTTTCACACCCTCCTGGTGTCGGCAGAGAATCGTCATCCTTTCACACCCTTGTAGTGTCGGCAGAGAACCGTCATCCTTTCACACCCTCCTGGTGTTGGCAGAGTACCAGATTTTTTCCAAAGATCTTCTCTCGAGCCACTTCAAAAAAGTAAGGAAGAGATTATACAAACTTACAAAGAGATCCTCACCTTTGGGCAACCTTATAAACCCTTCATAAATTTCACTTGTAAGATCTCTTTCCATAGTCTCAAATACTCTCCCAAAGCACTCTCACACTTTCTCACAAAGAAAATATGAAGAAGGATACATTCCAATCAATTTTTAAGGACTTTATATATGAAAGGCATGAAAAATCATCCAAAAAACTAAAAATTTCAATTTGACCGTCCATGATCATACAACATGATTGCATATCATATGTTCGATCAATATAAAATTTTATCATATGATCATGTGCGAATTGATTTGGTACTTTGATTTGCATGTATACGAACTGACATCGTACATTATAATTAGTTTAAAATTGAATCAAATCATCTGGTACGAGTTTGTATGAATCAATTTCATACACTTGAAGTTGTATGTACGAACCCATTATTGTATAGTATGAACTATTTTAACCAAACCATGCTTTATTTGGTACAAAAAATGGATGAATCCATTTCGTACTCTGGAAGTCTATATGAACCCAAGTTCGTACAATACGAACAGTTCAAAAAATTTACTTATTCATATGGACGAAATGATATGCACCAATTTCATACTCTGGACGCCATATATACAAACCCAAGTTCATACTTTATGGATAGTTCAAAAAATTCACCTATTCGTATGGACAAAAAGATACACACCCATTTCATACTTTAGATGTCATCTATACGAAGGCAACTTCATACAGTACGAATAGTACTTAGAAAAATTTTCTCGGTATGATTAGATTAACTGCTTTTTGGTGGAATGCTCAAGCCAAATCATCTTATACGATCTAAAATCATACAATACGATTAGTTTTTTTTTAATTTACACTCCCCTAGTGTGTGTGTACGGTTACCCAATTACAATCACACGCTCTCAAACTCAAGAAAAATATAAAAGGTACATACTTCATAAATAATAAACTCTAATCTAATATGACTTGAAGTCTTCAGTAGTCTGGAGTATGATTTCTCTGAAATGTTAGTACACACAAATAACAAAAGCAATATTTCTAATATATATTAGGAAAAATAATAATCAATACAATAAAATTTTTGGAATCATTAAAACACATGATATAAAAATATAGTTATGAAAATTAGGTTGCAACAATCTCCCCATTTTTGATGATGATAAAATAATTATTGTTTGAATTAATATTTAAAGTAAAATTTCTCATTAGCTCCTCCTAAATGAATGACCCATTAAATAACAAGGGGTTCCCATGAAGATCAAAAACAATAAACCTTAAAAAAAAAACTACTAACACAAAAAATAAACATGAACAAAAACAAACAACACAACATGCATAATACAAACATTCACAATACAACACGTGCATACACATAACACACATATATCAATCATTAAATAATATTCTAACTCCCCCTTTTGACAATAATAAAGAGGAAAGTACATCTTAAAATGAAAGGTTTCTATAGATAAATTAAAAAAGTTGAAGGAGAAAATGATTTTAATCTAATTGCAAATGTAATATTAATTTCATAATACTAAACAAAAAAAATTAAAATTTTAAATCAAAGAACAACTAAGATAAGAAAAGTCAACCAATTTAATTATTCATGCTAGATAAATTAAATAAAAATAATTATTACAAAAATAATTAAAAAAATAGTTAACTATGAATTCATTATTGAATATGATTGTTAATTAGATAGATTTGGATTAGAGAATGAATAATAAAGGAAAGAATAATATAAAAGCTTTTAATTTATAACCTTGTGCATATTTTAAATATTTATGGCACACTTTGTCCATCTTTTTCATTTAGGCTAATTTTGTGTCTCTTTTCACTTTGAGAACTATTGCACATCTTTTCTATTTTTACATGCTTTGTGCATCTCCTTTTTTTTTTTACTTTTTAAGTCTTTCAAATATCAGTTATCTAAATGCAAATTCCACTAATAACAAAAATAAACATATTGAAAAAGAAATAAAAAAATAATAAGATATCAGTCTTGTAATAATTATAACTTAGATATATTTGTCTATAAAAATATGAATTTGATCTCCTTATTTATATATAGATTTAATTTTAATTTTATTTTTTGAAAGATTAAATTTTTTTGGAGTGAGAGTAAATCCCATTTGCTAGTGAGAGAAAATCCTGTTTTTTTTTTTCAAATCTCTCTATCTCCATCGTTTTGGTAGAATTTTCACTGATGATGGAGGCTTCACCGGAGGACTCTGTCATTCGCCAGAATCCACCTGTTTGTCTAAAGGTTTCTTCTAGATCTCCAATGGGATAAGACGATCAAAAGATTCATGAAAAATTGGCTCCTTTGGTTATAAGATAGCCTATCACAAAACTGGCTATTAAGAAAACCACTGTTATTGGAAAAGGAAAGGGAGTAGATATTGCTTCTCCTCTCCCCCCTTTTGATTATGTGGCTATGAATGATCAAGAGGCATCATCTTCTATTGGGTTGAAATTGTTTGCCAATAGATTTGGGAATGCCAGATCAGAATCAACTAAGAAGGATGCAGCTTTGATTAAGCCTTCAGATGCTCGTGATAATGTTTAAGAGAAGTCTACAAATGGAATTTTGGATGTTATGAAGGAAGCAAGCAATTTGTGGTTGAAAAAGCCGAATATTAAGATCAATGTTTCAAAAGATAAATCTATTCTTTCTGAAGATGGAGTTGCTGTTAAGTTTTTTGAGTCTGGGGTGATGGAAAATTCAACAAAGCTTCAAAACTCTATTATGGTGAAAGTATTTGGAAGTGACATTCCGATTTACCTGATAGTTGAAAAAATCCAAAGGCAGTGGCTAAAATTCGGTAAATTCCACCTAACTTCACTTGGGTTAGGTTGGGTGTTGTGCTCGTTATTATCCATAGAGGCACTGGATAATGTTCTAGCTAGTGGTCCTTAGTACGTGAAGGGTCATGTGGTGGCATAGATAGGTGGTCTTCTTACTTCTCACCAAATTCTTTGAAAGGACTAACGTCCCCAATATGGGTTAGAATGCCACACCTTCTGTTGATGTGTCTGGATGACGTAAATGTTGTTAGAATTGCATCCATGTTAGGTACCCCAATGTGGATTGATAGAAATATGTTTCAATGGGGGCGGAGGGACTTTACTAGAGTATGTGTTCGAATAGCCATCGATGAGCAATTTCCTTTGGGAGTATGGGTTGATGGACCTGATGGTCATTTTTTCCAAAGTTTGAATACAAAAAAAATTCCACGTTTTGTTTTAAATATGGGAAGTTAGGCCATCTCATTTATGATTGCAAGGTGAAGGAAAATGTTCAAACTGCTGAAGATCCAATTATAACTATTAGAGGTGTCCCAGGTGGAATGTCCCTAGTTGAAATCAATGATACTTCGTATGGTCCATGGGTACATGTGAATTACAATGGAAGAAAAAGGGTTAAACCTGTAGGGAAGAAGTTTATTCAATCCAAAATTGATACTAAATTCAATCATGTTAAGAAAGTTCCTGTGTATGTTAAGAAAACTCAAGCAGCTGTTGTTATTTTTATAGCTAATAACTCATCTGGAAATGAAAAGGAAAGCCTCATAGTTTCTATTGATACACAACCAGAAGTTGAAGATCATAATTTTGTTGCTCCGGATGAAGTTCTGCCAGAGGTTGAGGCTTCAGAGTTAAATGAGAATTCAGTTTACACCAATGATTTTGCACAGGTTCAAGTGATTGTTAACTCTGATTCTATGAAGGTCAATAATATGTTTAATATTGTTGAAAAATTGGTATGATGAAGAAGTCCTTATAAATGTGGAACCAACTTATTCTTTGGTTTCGGTTGAAGAGATAGAAGAAGGGGAGGTTATTGAAGTAGCATTAAACCTACTTATTCAGGAATTATTAAGATGGGTGCTTCCAATGGAGGGGAGAAAGTCAAGCTTCTAAAAGAGATAAATTCTTTATGCAGGACTAATATTCTCCAGCATAATAGAAAAGGTGGCATGTCATCTAGAGGTAGGAAAGGGAGTAATTCCAATTCTTATCTTTAAATGTCTTCTTTTGCCTTTTGGAATTGTAGGGGGGCTAGGAAAAGTGAAGCATCCCATTATCTGAAGGAGTTTGTGAAAGAATTTGATGTCTTTTTTGTTGGGATTGTAGAAACTAAGATCTCTACTAAGGATAGATTTGAATGTAATAAATTGATTGGTATCAATTGAGACTTTTTTCTTTTCCCCTCAGATTGCTTATCTGGAGGAACTTTGGTGTGTAAGAGGAAGGATATGACTTCCTTTTCAGTTTTAGAAGCTTAGTCCCAAATTGTTATAGGGGAAGTTCAAATTTTCAATAAAGGAGCGTGGTTAATCTCTTCATTTTATGCTAGCAGATATCCTCATGGTAGAAGAAGCTTATTGAGCAAACTAGAAGTGCTTTCAAAATATAATCTTCCCTCCATTATGGGAGGTGACTTCAATTGCATTTTTTCACAAGATGAAAAAAGAGGGAGGAAGAAGTTCTCTCTATCACAAGGAGCTCAAGACATGAGTATTTGATGAACTCACGTGACGTTCATGATTTGAAGATTATTGGTCCAAAATATACTTGGTTCAATAATAAGAAAGGTGGGGCATGTACATTGGAAAGGTTGGATCATTGCCTTTTAAACACCGCTGCTTTGGAGATACTTAAAATAACTTATGTACGTCATATTCCTAGAACAGCTTTGGACCATTGTCCAATCTTGATCAATATTCTTCCTACTTATATTTGGAAAAGCAAGCTCAAAAAATATGAAGAAGTCGGGTCTTCATTCCCTGCTTCAGCAACTATCGTATCTAATTCCTGGGTAAAAGTTGCTCATGGTGATGAAGCAAACGTCCTGAATTTGAAGTTTAAAAGAGCTTTGAGGGCTCTTTTTTCTGGAGCAGATCGAAGCATCAAAGCCTTTCTTCCTTGCAAGAGGGGTTGAAGAAGGAAAATTTAAACTACAAGGGGAAGAAGCTGAACGTGGCGGGTTATCAGAAGAAAAGCTGCAATTGCTTAAATCCAAAGTTTATGAGCTGAACAGTACTCTTGGACGTCTTAACATGGTGGATACAAAGGGCAAAGGTGAAGTGGATTGCGGATGGAGACTCTAACTCAAAGTTCTTTCATGCTTATGCTACAGGTATACGAAATGGCAATTAGATAAATCAGATAAAAATAGTCAAGGAGAATGGGTTGAAGATCCTAAATAAGTTGAAGGCATTTTCTTTTATTTCTTCAATGGAAAATGGAAAGATAAAAAGTGTAAGCTTGAAGGATGGCCGTCCCCTAGTCATGTGCTGAATGACGAGGATAGAGGATTCTTATTGGCTGATCTCACTAAAGAGGACATGGAAAGAGTGGTGGTTAATTTAGAAGCAAACATCTCCCCAGGTATTGACGGTATCTCATACTCTTTCATTAAAGCTTACTGGTCTATTATTAAGGAAGATGTGTGGAAGGCTATTAATGTCTTTTTTATGAAGGGCATCATGTGTCCCAATTGGAGGGAAACATTAGTGTTTATCATACCAAAAAATAAAAATATTGCTTTTCCTTCCAGCATTAGGACTATTAGTATTTACTTGTATGTTTACAAGATTGTGGCTAAGATGCTTTTAAATAGGCTTATTTGCTTCATTCCTAAGATAATATCAGAAGAACAAGTAGCTTTTGTAAAAGGACGTTCAATTTCTGATAATGTATTACTTGCTCAAGAACTATTCAACAAGTTCAATTTTCTAAATCTTCTAAAGGGCTTATGGCAATCAAAATTGATATGGAGCAAGCCTATAATAGCATGGGTTGGTCTACCCTCAAGCATGCTCTACAGGCATAGGGCTTTCCCATGGAATTCTCTAATCTTCTTCTCTAATGTGTGTATGATCCAAAGTTCTCTATTTTAATTAATGGAAATAATACAAAGTAGATTGAGGCTAGATGTGGTTTTAGACAAGGCTGTCCCATGTCATCATATTTGTTTATTTTTTGTTCTCAATTGCTTTCCAATGCGTTTGCTCAGAGAGGTTCTAACTTGGGAATTAAAATTGCTCCAAATGCAGATAGAGTCTCTCATTTGTTGTATGCTGACGACATCATTATCTTTTCTAAGGCTAATCATAACAAAGCAAGGAAAATCTAATAATTATTGAAAGACTATAGCAGTTGGTCGGGTCAGAAGGTTAATCTCCAAAAATCTTCTATTCTTTTTGCCAAATCGATTATTAGTTCAATAAGGAGATCCATTTCAAGGTACTTGGGTTTTAAAGTGGTGAAAGAAATGATGTATTTGGCGTCAAGATTGCTTTAAGAAGGTTGAAAGTTTCATATTTTCAATTTCTATTGGATAAAGCAATTGGTAAATTGAATATATGTGGTAATCATTCATTTCTCTAGCTAGAAAATTGCTACTTCTTAAGTTGATTTTTCTTTCCCTTCCTACCTTCTTATCTTCTCATTCTTTAGTCCCTATGGGAGTCTTGAATTATTTGGATAAAAGGTTTAGGGACTTTTTATGGAACAAGCAAGATGAAAGTAAAGGCCTACATTATGTCTTGTGGGAGAAGCTGTGTAATCCGATCAAGTTGTGTGGATAAGGTGTCCATTCGTTGGCTAGAAAAGTAGGCCCTTTGAGGGCCAAATTTGCATGGAATCTTATCTCTAATCTTGGTTCTCTGTTAAATATAATTCTTTTTGCTAAGTATGGTAATCAAATGTGGAAAAATGAATCTAAGAAGAACTGTTCTTCAACATGGAAAGTTATAATTTCTAGATTCAAATCTCTATCCACAATAGTAAGATGGAAGGTTGCCATAAGGTCTGAGATTAGTATCTTAGATGATGCGTGGATTCTTGACAAATTATTAACAAAATGGCCAACATTTGTTGTAGTATTAAGTGAAGATTTAAATCTAGATATGGAGAATGGGATGAATCTCAACTGCTGCGGTTCTTTGGACGTCAGCTGGCAGACGTTATCAAGGGAGTTGAAATTTGCCCAGAATTAATTATTGATCGAATGGAGCTCATTGCCAAATGTTAAGGAAAATCAATCTCTGCATTGATAGCTCAGAAATTAAGTGGAGACGGTGAAGAAGTTTCTCACTGGTGGTGGCGTAAAAAATTGAAGTTAAAGCCTTGTATAAATCGGTTTTTGTGGCGTTTGATAAACAATGCTCTTCCATCAAATGATTTTTATCATATAGAAGGTTGCTAGATCTTAAAGAATGTCCTAGAGGATGTATGTTGTCAAAAAATTCAGAGCACATTGTGGTCAAATGTTTGAAATTAATAGAAATCTTTAATTTGCTCAAGAAATGGGGCTTCACGGTACCAGTTTTCTGCTCCTTATAGGAGAGTTATTCATGACTGAAATCATATGCAGAACTCAATCCTTTCATCGGGAATTTATATTGTACTGCAATTTTTTTCTACTGGAAGAGTAGAACTAGGATAGTATATGGAGTCAATGAAGATAGCTTGTACGTTTTTTCAACTAATGCCTTAAGCATGACCACTACCTCACATAGTCTTAATCAAAGTTTGGATCACTGAGATTCCAATCAGCTTTCATAGATGCCTTATTCTTTTTGGTGTCCCCCTCCACCCGAATGGATTAAGCTCAGCATTGATGCTTCATTAGAAAGTAATTATAATGTTGGAGTGGGAGGAGTCTTTGAAGACCATAAAGGTATATTTTTATGTGCTTTTGGAGCCAATTGTATTCATTGGGACTCAACTCAGGTGGAGCTCTTGTCTATTTTTTCCATAAAAAATATCATAAATGATTGGATGCTTGAATTGAAGGGTATCATCATAGAAGGAGACAGCCAAAATGTGATCAATTTTATTCACATGCTATTTAATAAGGAGGCGGTCAAGGAGAAG
Organism: Dendrobium catenatum; assembly: GCF_001605985.2. Classification (NCBI taxonomy): domain Eukaryota; kingdom Viridiplantae; phylum Streptophyta; class Magnoliopsida; order Asparagales; family Orchidaceae; genus Dendrobium; species Dendrobium catenatum. The sequence continues at coordinate 48,976 of NW_021319560.1, forward strand.
CATGTAAAGCTTGAAGATTTCTCTTTCATCTTTGATTTTAATCAAGTTTTATTTCATTTTATAAAAAGAAATTGTAATAAGTTAGCTGATTTCTTTGCTAAATATGCTCGTTCTTTAGATTTTTTTTGGGATTCCTTAGGTGATAGTAAGATTTCTCCTCTCCTTATTTCTATATTAAAGGAGGAATGTGATTGTGGATCAACCACTTAGTTCTTTGTATCTCTTTCTATTAATAAAATTGCTCTATGCATTTCTTCAAAAAAAAGAAAGATTAAATTTTGTAAGGAAATTAATTTGAAGGGCAAAGTAATTGATAACCCATTTTAATGATCAACTACAATAGATTTTTTTTTTGATAAAGACACAAATATTTCAAAAATTAAGAATTAATACATGTCAATAAAATATATCACATTTCATTGATTTTTCAAAAACATACATAAGCAAGATCAACACATATAATAACACTAATAGATGAAAATACTGAAATCAAATAAAATATATCTCAACAGCAGATACAACTACTCAGAAGTAAGAACAATATAGAAATACATCTAGAAATCATAGGGGCCTTAGTCTGGAGGAGGTGGTTGGTTGACACAGAAAAGTAACTATTCATCATAGCTATATTTGTGTTAATCGAGTCAAACTATTCTCAGATCCAACCCATATCTTTATTATATATAGCATACTGTTGATTTAAGTGATTCTCAATTTGATCAAAGCATTGATCAAAATGAGTTTCCAATCTATTAAAGCGTTGGACAATTTTTTGATAGAAATTATGATAATGTCCAGGTGCAGGTGCCGGTGCAAGAGCTCCCCCTTCTTCCTCTAAATCATCACTCTCAAAACTCTGATCTCTCCCAAAAAGTGCCCAAAAAGAGGCATCAGTAAAGTAGATAGGAAGTTCAGTGGAAGGATCATGATGTATAATATTGTACTTCTTTTCTAAGATATATCTAACAATATGTCATGAAGCTACATTTTTCTTTCTCTTATGATGAGGAAGTCCAATTTTAGAAAGATTATAAATATAATCCATAATAATTTGGTCTTCATCAAAAGGCTTTTTAGTCATAATATGATAGGTGTCTGTGGATAAAAGTGGAGTCATGTTTATGCGATCATCAACTTTTGGAATAATTAAAGTTCTCAAAATGTGATAGATAATCCGGGCATTTTGATTGAGTGTATAAACATGAGACAAATGACTCACTTGGGTGACACCTCTAAGAGTTTGATTAATTTTAGACCAATCATAGTCAGCTCTAGAGGTTATTATATGGGCTCTAATCCCTTAGGTTCTCAAGTGGAAAAAGTTGCCTAAATCTTTCTTTATAATTTCTACTCGCTATTTCTAAACATAAAAAGTAATCCCATTGTGGTCTTGATTTACTCTAGTGTTGGCCAAAAAGAATTGGAAAGTCTCTTTGTAGTAGGCATATATGAGAGTTAGGATGAATGAAAGTTGAGTTGAAGCAAATAAGGGCATGATAGAGAAATAAATATCACCATGTATGAGAAGTCGGGAAGGAGTTATTTTAACAGCAGAATGCCTAAAGAAGGCATCCTCATTCTATTTGGATAATAAGTTATCATCCTACCAATTTTGGAAGAAGTTCCCTTGGAGAAATGAGGTCATTTGCTAGAACTTGTCATTCCTATGATGTGGGCTCTAGAGGTTTTGAAATAGATATGAAAGTGAATGAAAATGTTTTCAAAGACCCTTCTATTTAAAGAAAAATGAACTATCATACATTACTAAATTTAGATCGTACGTACGATATTTAAAATCATACGGGATGAAAATATTTTCGTATGTACAAACATATACCACCAAAAATAAAATGGCTTTTTATACAATGCCATTTATGAGGCATCCTTTCATTCAAGCTTTTTGACCAAATGATCGTACAGACGAATAGGTATTTGTCCAAGACGATCATATACTAAAGATCATTTTAATAACAGTTAGGTTCATCTCCCACAAAAACTAACAACTGGATCGTACAGATGATATTCAATTTCATACATATGATCAATAATCAATACCTGACAATTTAAAAAAAATGTCCCCACTCATACAGATGAAACTGCATAAATCGTGCAGCACGATGATGTCATCATACATTACAAACCCTATGAAAAACTAAGTTTTGTGTGTTCAACTTCGAAACCTATCATGTACATCCTACATAATTCGTAAGGGACAAAAAAAAGTTTTGTATAATACGAGCATAACACTTAGAAAACAACTCATTATAATAAAAAAATCTTCTCAAAAGTAATCATTTTACATTAAGTGACATGCTTCTAGTCTAATAAAAAACAAAATAAAAAAAACACAAGACTAAAAACATAAAAATGAACAAAACAAACAAATAAGTGAAATTTAAATAAACACATATTTACAACAAATCAAGTTGATAGAATTTTCAATTTAAGCATTAAGATCAATCACATCTAACTTGATTCTTAAGGTGCTAAAAGTGTTAAAGGCTAGTGGTTTTGTAAAAATATTTATAAGTTGATTTTTAGTAGCAATATGATGCAATTCAATTTCTCCCTTAGCTATAAAATCTCTAATGAAGTGATGCCTTATGTCTATATTCTTGATTCTAGAATATTGAATAGAATTCTTTGAAATGCAAATGATACTAGTATTATCATAGAAAATTGAAATTATGCTAATAGAAAATCCCAAGTCAATTAATTGTTATTTTAACTAAAGTACTTATGCCATATAACTATTTAAGGTAATATATTCTGCTTCAGTAGTAGATAGGGCTATTGAATTATGTTTCTTATTGGATCAAGAAACTAAAGAGTTTCCTATGAATTGATAAGTTTCATATATACTTTTTTGATCAACCCTATATCCTACAAAATTTGAATTAGAATATTCAATTATTTTAAAAAAAGAGTTGTGCTTAGGATACCAAATCCCTAAGCTTTAAGTTCCTAAAAGATATCTCATAATTCTTTTTACTGTTATCAAACATGAATCTTTTAGATTAGATTGAAATCTAGCACATAAACAGACACTGAACATTATATCTAGTCTGCTAGAAATCAAGTAAGGTAATGATACAATTATTCCTCTAAATTTTTTTATCAATATATTTTCTTAGGATCTTAATCCAATTATACTAAGGAACTCATTGGTGTAGTCACTGGTTTAGTATTATCCATCTTATATTTTTTGAGGATACCCTTAATATACTTCGACTGACTAAGAAATATTTCTTCCTTATTTTATTTTATATTAAACCAAGAAAATAACTAAAATCTCTCATCAAACTCATCTCAAATTCAATACTCATTAATTTTGAAAAATCATCACAAAGATTTTTATTTGTAGATACAAATAAGATATCATTAATATAAATTTGAATAATGAGTATATCATCTCTTATCTTTTTCAAAAAAAGAGTGGTGTCCATACTTTCTTTCTCAAATAGTCTCTCTAATAAGAAAGTACTTAACCTTTAATACGAAGTTGTAGGTGCCTGTTTCAGTCTATACAATGCTTTTTTCAATTTAAACACATAATTATAGAATTTAGATTTTTTTTTTAAAATATGAAGGTTACTCAATATAAACATCCACTTATATCACCCTATTCAAAAATATACTCTTAATATCTAATTAATACTACTTAAAACCTTTAAAATAGGAAAAAGCTAATAAAACTCTAATTACTTCAAGTCTGGTTATCGGGGTAAAAGTCTCTTCAAAATCAGCCACTTCTATTTGATTATACCCCTTGACCACTAATCTTATCTTATTTTTAATCACAACTCTGGAATCATTAATTTTATTTTTGAACACCCACTTACTTCCAATAATAATTTGATTTATAGGCCTTTTAGTTAATTCCCAAATATCTTTTCTTATAAATTGATTCAATTCTTCTTGTATAACCAAAATTCAAAATTCATCCGAAAGTGCTTGATTTATATTTGTGGGTACAACCATCGATATAAAGGAAGAATGATTCATCTCTTTGCTAAGTTCATGCCTAGTCCTAACACTCTCACTAGGTTCTCCTAAAATCAATTATTTAGGGAAATTCTTAGAAAATCTCTACTATCTAAGCAAAGGGTTTTCTTTTTCTATATTTTCTTCCAAATTTATCTTTTCAATTCCTTAGAATATATTTTCAATGTGGTCATCTTCCAACCTTGGCTCTTCTGAAATGCTAGATTCATCAAACATAATATGTATGATCTCTTCAACTACGAAAGTCCTCTTATTAAATACTCTATAAGATTTTTCAACACTAGAGTATAAAAAAAAAATTCCTCATCAATTTTTAGATCAAATTTTTCTAAAGGAGTTTTTTCATTATTATTAATGAACACCTTATATATAAAAATATGAAAATGTGATAAATTTAATGTTCTCCTATTAAGAATTTTATAGGGAGTTTTATTTAATTTTGATCTAATATTCACCCTATTCAGAACATAATAAGCTGTACTAACCGCTTCAGCCCAAAAATGTTTTAGAAGTGAGTATTCAGCCAACATGCCTCGCTTCAATTAATGTTTTGTTATTTCTTTATACTATCTCATTCTACTAAGGGGTCCTACGTGTATAAAAATTATGATTTATTCCTTTCTCTTTATAAAAATCTTCAAATTTGTTCTTTTAAAATTTTTCTTCATGATCACTTTGAATTGATAAAATCTCGCACCCTAGCTTTCTTTGAATCCAAATTGAAAAACTTCTAAATTCCTCAAATGATTCACTCTTATGAAATAAAATTTAACCCAAATAAATATACAAAAATCACCAACAATCACAAATCTAAACACTTTACCTCTTAGACTTATAGTGCTAACCAGTCAAAAAAGATTCATGTGAATGATTTCCAACGGTTTGCTAGTTTTAAGATCATTAATGGAATGAAAGGAGGACTTCACATATTATCCTAGTTGACATGCATCACACAGGAGATCTTTAATAAAGTATAATTTTGCTATTCCTCAACAAGTTCTTTTTAGGTAATTTTTTTAAAGATTTTTATACTAGCATGATAAAGTCTCATATGCCATAATAATGATTCATTAGAAATTATTTTGAGACAAATAACATTAGAAAATTTAATACAATTCAAATCAAGCATGTACACATCATTTATCCTTTTTCATGCAATACATCAATTCTATTTTAGCTTAATTTGTAGATATTGGGAATAAATTTTATACTATAATCCTTATCACATAGTGAACTAATTCTCAATAGGTTATGCTTTAAGCCTTATACCAACAAAACATTTTTAATGAAAAAATTGTTCAAGTTTCCAATCATACATGTACCTACCACTTTTCTAGTGGTATTTTCTCCTAGTGTAATTTTACCTCCATTCTTGACTTCCAGTGATATGAATTATGTAGTGTCTCCAGTCATATGCTTTAAACATATGCTATTCATATACCAAATGCTCTCACGATGTCTTGTATGAGAGCATTTCTACAAGATAATTAAATATTAGTCTTAGGAACCCAAACAAGTTTTAGTTCTCCTCTTGGTAAAATTAATCTAAATGCATGTTTAATATAATTTATTTTATACATCTTTGATCTCTACACTAGATATGATTTATTATAAATAGTGTAAGTATAAGATATATGGCCAATCATTCCATAAGAAAAATATTTGACTCCAAGAAAAGTATTTATCAATCTACGTGTATTAAATTTTCTTTTCCTAGATTTTAAAATTTTAGGCTTCAACTTAGGATTAGAAAAATCTTTCAAGTGTTGGGGGCATCCTGTTATCCTCAAGAGCTTTCATTTTTTTATGAGATATGAATTTGCTTGTTTTAAATTAGAAATATTAACTTTCAACTTATGTTCTCTTTGATTTGATTCATCCATATATGTTTTAAGTTCTTTTTCAAGTTCAATTTGTGATGATTTCAATAGTTAATTCTATTTGTTCAAATTATCAAACTCATCTAATAATGTCATGTGTTTGCTATCAATCAAAGCATGATCCTTTCTAAGAATTTTATGCTCTTTTTGTAATTCTAAAAATTTTATGTTTAATTTAACATGCATCTTTTTGAGTTTCCTATAGGTTGTGTGAATTTTCTCAGGAACATCAAATAACTCTTCATAAGTTAAGTCACATACATCTTATTAATCTGAGTGATCAAGCTTGTTAGCAATTAAGCCCAAATTTATGACTTCCTCATCTGCTTTTATTTATGAAGAATTTAAAGTTGAGTCCACCCAAAATGCTCTCTATAATCTCCTCTTGCCCTTCCTCACATTTGTTTTCTCCTCAATCTTCTCCTTGCTATGATTGGCTTTAAGTATTAGGCATTTAAATTGATGTATCCAGACTTCTTGTATTCATAAAAAATAACATCGTTAGAAGCCTTAGCATTTTTGTTGAACTTACCTTTATTTCCCTATTGACGTCTCCTTTGCTTCCTTTTTAGAAAACTCCTGAATTGCCTTATCATCAAGATAATGTCATCTTAATCCTCATGCTGAGATTGATCCCTCTCTGAGTCAACCACTTTTAATGCTATGTTATTCTATTTTTGCTTCTCACCTGCATTAATTTGTCTTTGAGTCACTCCTTGCTCGTAAGAAATTAGTAATCCAAGAAGATTGCCAATAGAATAAAAATTTAAGTCTTTCGACTCCGCTATAGTAGTTATCTTTGCATCACAAGCAATGGACAAAGAACAAAGTATGTTATTCACTTTCTTAGCATTTATTAGTTCCTTAACTAAAGCATGTAATGAATTGACTATTTGAGTGAAACGTGTATACATATCAGTGATTTATTTATTTAGTTTCATGTGAAATAGTTCATAATCATGTAACAAAATATTTAATATAGATTATTTCACTTTGCTAGTCCCTTTATATATGATATAAAATCTATTACAATTTTTTTTTCCAGTTCTACTAGTAGAGATACATATATAGTCTTCAGATTTAAGTGGACAGAAAAAAATTGTTCAAATATTTAACATTTAACTGAGCTAATTCTTTTTCTTTTATAGTCTAGTCAGCAAATGTTATTTCAGTTCTAATGCCATCTACAAGTCTAGTTGGCCTAGTGTATCCTTCATGTAATAAAATCCACATACGATAGTCAAGCATTTGAAAAAAAGTAGACATACATATGTTATCAAATATTAGGGGGGTTTAGTGAACAAATACGCTTCAGGTGTGTTACGATTTCCAAAAGTAGCCATGATTAATTTCAAAAAGTTGTCTAAACCTTAATTTTTGAATGAAGGCTTTGATATCACTTAAAAGTCTATATAGGTTATTAGACCTAAAGCAATTGTCCCAGTGCTAACCAAGAGGGGGGCGCGGGGGTGGGGGGTGGGTGGGTGAATTGGTAATTAAAAGAAATTTGTAGAAATTTTATAAAAACCATTTTATAATTTTATCATAATGAAATTTTTTTTTCAAACTAAAAACTTTCAAAATCACAAAAATAAAACGTGCTAAAAAATGAAAATGTGGTAAAATAAAAATACAAAAATTTAAAGTGGTTTGATCCAACTAGACCTACGTCCACTCTCTGAAGACTCCCTCTTCAGGTATTGCATTATTACCAAAGTAACTCTTCTTTTGCTCCCACAGCAAGGCAGTGAAGCCTTTATAATTAACCTCTCTTACACCAATCCTTAATGTTATAGAGAATCATCGTCCTTTCATATCTTCTTGGTGTCGGCAAAGAATCGTCATCCTTTCACACCCTCCTAGTATTAACAGAGAACTGTCATCCTTTCACACCCTTTTGGTGTTGGCAGAGTACCAGATCTTCTCCGAAGATATTCTCTCGTGCGACTTCAAAGATGTAAGGAAGAGATTTGACAAACTTATAAAGAGATCCTCGCCTTTGGGCAACCTTGTGAACCCTTCATAAATTCCCCTTGCAAGATCTCTTTCCACACTCTTAAATACTCTCCCAAAGTACTCTCACATTTTCTCTCAAAGAAAATATTTAGAAGGATACATTCCAATCAGTTTTTAAGGACTTTATATATGAAAGGCATAAAAAACTATCTAGAAAACTAAAAATTTGATCATCCATTTTAATTTGATCATCCATGATTAAATAGCATGATCGTACATTATACATACGATCAGTACAAAATTTGTTCATATGAACCTATACAAACCGATTTCATACTCCAATTTGCATGTGTATGAACTGATATCATGTAGTACAATCAGTTCAAAATTGAATTAGATTATCCGGTACGAGTCTGTACAAACCAATTTTGAACACTGAAAGTCATATGTACAAACCTAATATCATACAGTACAAACTATTTTAACCAAATCATGCTTCATTCGGTATAAAAATGTACGAGTCCATTTTATACTATGGAAGTTGTCTGTATGAAACCAAGTTTGTATAGTATAAATAGTTCAAAAAATTTACTTGTTAGGATGGATGAAAATTATGCACCAATTTCATACTCTGGACGTCGTCTGTATGAACTCAAGTTTGTATAGTACGAACTATTCAAAAATTTCACCTATTTGTATGGATAAAAAGATACACACCTATTTCGTACTTTGGACGTCACCTTTAAGAAGGTAAATTCATACAATACGAACACTACTTAGAAAAATTTTCTCAACATGATTAGATTAACTACTTTTTGGGTGAATGCTCAAGCCAAATCGTCTTGTATGGTCTAAAATCATATAGTATGATTAGCTTTTTTAAAAAAAATTTTACTCCCCTAGTGTGTGTGTGTGTATAGTTATTCAATTATAATCATACTCTCTCAGACTTAAGAAAAATATAAAAAGTAAAAACTTAAAAAATAATAAATCCTAATCTAATCTGACTTAAAGTCTTCAGTAGTCTGGAGTATGATTTTCCTGAAATGTTGGTACACTCAAACAACTAAAGCAATATTTATAATATCTGTTAAGAGAAACAATAATCAATACAATAAGATTTTTGGAATCACCAAAAACATATGATACAAAAATATAGTTATGAAAACTAAGTTGCAACAATGAGTGGTTTGGAGAGACGGTCGATGTTGATTCCCTTGATCGTGGACCATTTATTGGGCATTTGAATATCTCAATGATATTATAATTTAATGAACTTGGACTTGTTGGATTCAGCTTTCTGAAATACTCAATTTGACTATAAGTTTGCTAAAATCGAAGTTTGGATGGTCCCAGATTTAGTTTCAGAAGTTTCAAACTTAATTTTTCCTTAACATTCATGCCCAATAAAGATAATTTTTTGATGATATATCAATTGCCCGCTAGTTTCAAATGTCGAAGCTCTAGAAGTATGAAAATATGCATCACAACCTTTTGGAAAAAATTTTATGGAATTTGAAACTAAAAATAATTTGATCTTAGGTGTAGAGGTACTAATAGCTTTAACACTGTTAAAATTGAGTCCAAAAAGTCAAAAAAATTCCTGGAAACAAAAACATTTGATTTGGATTGTTTGAGCTAAACATAGGGCCCAGACATGCATTGGTAGCTGAACCGGCTGGCTGCCTACGTTGAAATGCAATTAAAGAGGCACGCCCTTGGGTGAGCATTTCGATGCAACCTATTATAATTAGTTTCTTTTAATAAATTTTTATGGGGTCCACTACAATTTTTTTTTTTCATTTTTAATCGCCTACAATTCCACCAGCCTCATTTTTTTAATAGATTTTTTTTTTTAAGAATTTTGAAATTTTAATAAATGAGCCAAAAAAATCAAAAAATTTTAAACAAATCTGGAGGAAAATTTTCCCCCGTATTTTTTTTTGTTTCAACCAATTTTCTCCTTTTTTTATTTTATAAGATACACCCCCCCCACTGAAGGGCAAAGGAAATTGCCTGGTCCTTCCCTTCTGAATAGAATCAGTCTCCTTAACCAAGATTAGTTCCCCTCTTTTGTGTAGAAGTCAGAGTTTTCAGCCTTCCCCTATCTTTCTTCCCCAGTTTTCTTCTTTATTTAGAGACATTGCATTATTTTTGATAGGTGATATCCCCTATCCAAATTCAGTGCCCCTCTTTAGTATAGATGCTCAAATGGGTAACCATGCCTCCACCAAACTTCCATAGCTAAAGGAGATCATCATGTTGCCCAACACGAAGGTCCAAAGAGGGTTCAGAAGGTGGCTAAGGCTGATGATGTCACCTCCACCATAACTAGTAACTTATTGATCATTTTTAAGAAGAAGTTTTATTTCCCCAATGATCTTCTGATGAAAGTTCTTAAAAATTCAGGTTGTGCATGCTCTCCTCCTCCAAGATTTTTGATTATTTCTGAGTTAAATTTGGAGCAGGGAGTAGGGATATAATTTCTAGGTCCCCCGAAGTTGATTGATATTTTAGTGACACGTGGATTGAGTTTGTCCTAGTTTTTTTTATAGAGACTATTGATTGATTATAATGGGACTAATCACATTTTTTAGAGAGCATGGTGCGATGTTATCTCTAGAGTGCCTTTTTAAGATGGGTTAACTTACCTATGATACACAGGGTCATATCACATTTAAATCTAAGTGGTTGGACATTTGCACTTGAGACATGTCAAAGAGTTGGGCTAGTGGATTCTTTTTCATATAGAATGATTAAAATCTGCTAGAAAAATGAGGACGAAAGATTTACCAATTCCCCTTCATATTGGAGCAAAAGATCTACTAAAGATGTTGAACCTTCCTGATGTAGACACCATTCACTATAAGATAAGTTATTCTAGCAAATATGTAGATGAGGAGTATTTATTCAAGTAGAGACAATCTACTCAGGTATGAAGATCTCTTGCACATCAATTAAAGAAGTTAGCCAAAGTCCTAGAGGCAGTTGTCATCACTTCAAAGGTTCCTCATAAATGATCAGGGAATGATGGTGATCCACATTCATTATCTAATAAGAAGTGGGTGTAGAAGATTTTAATAGTTACTAGCAAATATCACCATTTTTCTCCATCCAAGTTACATATTTTAGAAGATATTTTGAAACATCAATATATTGGATATTGACGTGCTGATGAACTAATTATTTCCCATTTTCTTTTTTGTTTTTCTTTTTATACTTTTATAAGGATATGTCTCTTACAAATGTTTCTTATTGTTTCAGCTACTATAATGTATGGATCTTGAAATTGAATTAATCAAGACCTTAAATGATTAGAATAATGAGTTTGTGAATGTCAAGTATCTTTAAGGAGAATATAAAAAGAAGTATGATGACAAGATTAAGGAGATAAATGCAGTGGAGGAAGAGATAGCAGAGTGTAAAGCATAATTAGTTACTATGGAAACTTTAGTAACTTTATAAAATCAACAAATAGATCGCATTCATATTGAGTTGGTGGATGTACATGCGATGATTAATCAACACATGAAAGATTAGTAAATTCTTGAGGAGAAGATAATAACCATTGAAAATTAGAATAAGAGATTTTAGAATTTGTTGTCTTAAAAAGAAGCCAAGTCCAAATCAGAGTTATCACTTTTCAGAGTCATAAAAGAATTTAAGAAATCTATTGTCTTCAAGATGATAGTTCATGATCATATTCATGAAGCTCGTGATCACATATATGACATGGATGTGAAGGCCTTGGAGCTGGAGTGTATGGAGGAATGTTTCATTCAAGGTTTTCTAATGGGAGTCCGTCTAGTACAGTAAAAGACTAGAGCTAAGGTTGAGGGGTTGACACCTAGCCAGGCTTCTAATAACTCTTCTTCAAATTTAGATGGTGATAAGGTTGAGAGTGAGTTATAGAAGGTATTTTTCCTTGAGGATGATGATGTTGAGTTTCTATAGTAATTTTTTGTTATAAGTTGTATCACTTTATATGTTTTAGTGATTATTATATGTATTTGATGTTGGTATTATCATATGATGTATGCGATATATTTAGTGATTTATAATATTATTGATGTTCTTTCTTTTCTTTCTCATATGTATATAAAAGTTACTTAATTTCATTTTAATCTCGATGATGAGAAATATTTTAGTGGGCTCATTTTGGCTTGAACAAATGTGAGAGACATCCACCTAAGATGTTTGACCTATCCAAGATTGTTAGTTAAAACATTTATTTATTGACATTAACATATTTGAAATAGGTCTTATCAAATCTTTCTGGAATTGATCACTTAGTGATTGAGATACAAGACATCCTCATAGGAAATTTGACATATCCTAGGTTGTTTATCAAAGCACTGCTTGATGACATCAATCTATATGGAAGGGATCAAATCAAATCTTCCTTGGATTAATGATCTAATGACTGAGATATAATATAGATTATATATTTCTTGAATCATGGTTAAATATATTAGATTCAATGTTATTATATTATTATTATTTTTTATCCTTTTTAAAGAAGTAGATAATAATCAGAAAGTAGCAAACAATATATTACTATATTATGTAAGATAATATAACAGTTCCCCAGTATAATTTAGAGATATAAAAGTTACACCATACTCAATATAGAATAGATATGTATAAGGACTACACAATAACTTGGGAAAAAATACATAATACAAGACAAGAAGTATTATCAACACATACTGATAATACTTCTGAAGGTTTCCAATGTTCCAGGTTTGAGGGAGCATCCTCTCATTGACATCCTTTAATTTGAAGATGCCAAGCTTGACCATAGCTTCTACGAAAAAAGTACCCTCCAAGAGGGGAGAGAGTTTGTTGCACTAGGGGCCCTTTTTAGCTACCTCGATGCTGCGCAGAATATGTGCCCAATTGAGATATATTGAGGTTTCATTCTCTGATTATAGTGACGGGCAACTCTTTGGTGGTATGCGATGACTCTATTTAAGGCCATGTATCTTACTTCTAGGGGAAGATCCAAGTTATTTCTGAGCTTCTCCTCATTATTATTGAAGTCAAAAGTTTGAACTCTATGGCTTGGGAATCTAATATCAACTGATATAATTACTTATGTTCCAAAGTAGAGGTTGTATGGGGTTTCTCCTTTAGGAGTTTTGGTAGTGGTTTGATAATATTATAAGACATTTGAGAGTTATTTAGGAGTTTTGGTAGTGGTTTGATACTAGGGAAGTGGATCTCCTCGATATACTTTTTCTTAAAGATATCCTTAGTTATTGATGTAGCAAATTTGGAAAGAGCATATGCTCATTCATTCTGCTCCTGAAGGATATAGATGATTTGATGCTCTTTTATATAGGCTAAGAGTGACTTTACGATGTTGAAATACTGAGCCAATTGCTAGTTATATATGTCAAACTCTCCCTCCACATGAGAGACAACTAATTACAAAAAAGTGTGGAACACCAAGTTTTGTACTTTTTAGTTGATTTCCAGCCTTAATCCAACAATAAGGGTCTTGCACTCTACAGTGTTATTCGTTGTAGGGAAATTAAGTTGGAGCCGATACTTAAGGGTAACTTATTATGGAGAGACCAATAGAATTTCTATCTCAGTGCTAGAACATCAAGAAGCTCCATCAACATATAATGTCCAACACGGGAGAGAAGAAGAAACACTTGATGACTCTTCAGATATAGGGATGGTTCATTCAACTACAAAATATGTATGTGCTTAATATTTGGTATAGGGTCTAGGAAAGTAATGAATATGAAACTCTCGTAACTCCATACACCACTTGATTAGTCTACCATATGCTTCTGGCTTTTATAAGATATTTCTCAACGGTAAAATTGTATAAACCCCAATTATATGTACTTGAAAGTATGGGTGTAATTTTTTAGCGGAGTAAACCAATGCCAAAGCTACTTCATCAGCTAATGGATAATGTTTTTCTATTTCATATAAGATTTTAATGACATATTAGATTTGATATTATACATCATTTTTCTCTCATACCAAGATCGAGCTAATATCATGGGCAGAAATAATATATAGAAATATAACTTTTCTCTAAGTATGGTTTTGAAAATACTGGCTAGGATGTCAAATACTTTTGTAGCTATTTGAAGGCTTCTTGATATTCATCAATCCATTGAAATCTAAAGCTACAAGCACCTATGAGTATCTTTAAGAATGAAAAATATTTGTCCCCTGAGCGAGCCAGGAAATGAGATAATACTACAATCCTTCCATTCAGTCTCTAGACTTCATTAATATTCTTTGGGGACAACATATCTCTTAGTGCCTTAATTTTCTCAAGATTTTCCTCAATCCATTGGTGGTTATCATGAACATTAAGAACTTTCTAGATGAGACTCCAAAAACACACTTGGCAGGGTTGAGTCATATGTTATAGCATCATGGTAGGTGGAAGCATAGTTCCAAGTTAGATATATGTTATAAGATTTTTAAGGCTTTTCATCATCATTAACATATACTTCTATATTGCATCCAATAAAGTCTTTGGAAATCTTATTTATGAGGCACTGATATGTGCCACTGACATTTTTGAGCTTGAATGGTATGACCAGATAATAGTATATTTTTTATCTTTCTAAAAAGCCATTGCCTCCTCATCCATAGGATCCATCTTTATTATATTATAACTAGAGTAAGCATCCATAATGTTCAGTATTTAATGTCCAGAGGTGATATTGAATAACTGGTCAATATGAGAAAGAAAAAAACTATCCTTTGAACATGCTTTATTGAGATCTATATAGTCTACGCATATTTGTTAAGATCCATTAACATTTTATACCATGAAGACATTTACCAGCCATGCGGGATAGTACACTTCCCATATAAATATAACATCCAAAAGTTTATCTACTTCCTGCTTGATTACTTGCTGGTGATATGGTGAAGAATTTTGTTTCTTCTGGTTTATAGGCTTCTACATTGGGTTTACTTTGAAGGAGTGCATAATCACCTCAAGGTCAATTTCGGGCATATCAGCTGGGCTCCATGCAAAAATATCTTTGTTCTTACATAGAAAATCTACGTATTTTTTCTTCTCTTCATCTAAGAGAAGAGTCCCAATTTATACAATCCTTGAAGGGTGTTCTTCTAATGTAAATATAGAAGTGAGATATACTATCGGAGGAGCCCTCTAAGGGATATCCTTATTCCAGAGATCGAAATCATCAATACTTAGGGTAACTGATGGGTGTGGTTGAGCATGCCTAAGATAATAGGATTGTGCAACTTGTTGATCTCTGTTTACTATTTTGACTCCCTACGAGGTAAGAAACTTCAGTTTAAGGTAAGGGATGGAGGCAATAATCCCAAAAAATGACTTTAGTGGCTTTCTAAAAATAGCTTTATAAGCAGATTGAGTGTCGATTTTATATAATAAAATGGATAGAGTGTGTAGTATATTAGGAAAATTCTCTAAGTATAATTGAGAGCCTGATTATTTCTTCCACCCATACGGGTCAGTTATCAAACCCATATAGTGGACCTATGACGAGTTGTAATTTTTCACTGGTGATACCAATATTGAGAAAAGTAGGAAGAATTAAACATACACAAAGCTCCCATTATCCACCAAAATTTTTTTAACGGTGTAACACAGGTCACCTATCCTCACATTAATCCCTCCAAATTAGAATCATCAAAAGTAATAGAATGATCAATACCGGACTTCTTTGGTGTCGACTTTTCATCTATACTTAATTAAGTAATAAGGGACCCTTCCTATGGTTTGAATCTCACCAACCGTTTGACGATTATTCAAAGGTTTTCTTTATTGTTGTTAATTTTACCCCCCAATGGGACGAGCCTCATCCCAAGTAGATGGATTTTAAATAAACCATCAAATATAGCCTTATCTAATAAGTCTCTCAATTTCATCCTTGAGCTGCTTACAGGCTTTAGTAGTGTGCCCATGACTAAGATGGAAATGACAGTATTGATCCTAATTTCATGTATTCGATTTCAAAGGATTAGGCCACTTAATATTTTATTCATCTCAAATGATTATAAGTTCATTTTCTTGAGATGCGTTAAGCGGTGCATACTCCTCTTGTAGAGGCTCTTCTCCTAACAATAGGGGTCTAGGAGGTAGTTACTCTTCCCTTATTTCTTGTATTACGAGAATAAGTTATCCATCCCTGGTGCACTTTTATGCTTTTCAATTTTTTGCTCAAATTATTTTCTTTGAGCATTAATGACTTCATCTGTAGAGATTTGTGCCTCTACATAATAGATCAAGTTAGCATATGAATGGATCGTATCTCATATGAGTATTAAGTAAAAGGGGTTAGGATGGAGGCCTCAAAGGAAAACTACTCTCATCAATTTGGGATTCAGCCATGGAATTTGTTGAAATTTAGTGTAAAATGGTTGAAAATACTCCTTAAGTGATTCTCCTTCATTTTGATGAATCCCAGATAAGTGAGAAGAATCCTTAGAAATTCTTTGATTGGCAATAAATTATTTGACAAACACTTTGGATAATTTAATGAATAAGCGGATAATTTCAGTTGGAAGTGAATAAAACCATATTTGAGCTTGTCCTTTAAGAGTGATAGAAAAACTTGGTAGAGGAGTGCATCTAAGACTCGTTAGATATGCATGATGATTCTATAGTGATCGATATGCTCGTAGGGGTCAGATGTTGCATCATAAGAATTGATGCTTGGTTGTTTGAATCCTTCTTGATGGGGTGTTGAAGGATTACTTTAGTTAGGGTTGTTGACTCCTAGAAATCCTAATAATGAAGAGATTGTCTTCCACCTCTCATTGGGAATTCTTTTTGAACCAGTCATTATAGTTCATGATGTAAAGCATTATGCAGGAGATTAGCAATATGAAGTCGGACTAAATCTTCAGCAATAACTGGAGGAATGTGAGATTGCCAACCTATATGTGAAGGATGGTTAGAGCTTATTATGTTAGTAAGTTTATTGTCTTAACGTGATGGGGAATACATCCTTGACTGAGGAAGAGGAGTATCTGTATGAAGATGTTCAGGTCGAACACCTTCAATGAGTAATGGATCTTGAGGGAGAAGAGCCTACTCTTATTGTGCTAGAATTGGTTATCGAGTCTCTCACAAAAGTTGAAGGATCTCATTATGAGATTATTCCATCTTTTAGATACAATCTTCTACATAAGGCCCTGAAGTTCCTTCTCCAATATGTTAGGAAAGTTACTATTTGCATGTTTTACATTATTGCAACTTGTATAGTTTTGATGATTCCAAATATTACCGTTTTATATGTTGTTATCTCCTAACATTTTTTGGAAGATTTATTTTTTCTCTAGTGTGTACTAACATTTCAGGAAAATCAACTCCAAGATATGAAAACTTGTAATCAAATTCAAAAAATATTCATAAGTTTTGAAATGAGAGGGAGTGATTGTAATTTAGTGAAAAAATCACATAATATACACTTGGGGAACAATTTTTGTAAACTGATCGTACGGGACTAACATAGTTCGTACGGGACGATCATGTCAATTACCCCTAAGAAGAGCAATGGATCGAACAGGCGGGGAGAAAATTATTCTAAGTACTAATCGTCCAGGACAAATTTAATATTCGTCCCGGGATGAACTTCTCGGGATTCTCACTTGCACTGTTCGTCCAGACGAAAAATAAGGTTCGTACCTGGACGAAACTCTCTGTATGAGATCGTACAGGACGAAATAAATTT
>NW_021319560.1:78544-97411 GCF_001605985.2 Dendrobium catenatum
CTCTGCCGCACCGGGTGGTGGTGAAAAGAGTGTTTTGTAAAGGCTTCTCCGCCTTGCTGTGGGTGCAAAAGGAGAGACACTATTGGTATTAGTGCAATACTCAGAGGGTGCCTCTGGGGAGTGGATGTAGGTCTGGTTTAGACTGAACCACTATAAATCTTGTGTCGTTTAATGCTTTTTATTTTTCGCATTTGTTTTTGTTTTAAAAAATTTGTGGTTGAAAAAGTTTTTTATAAAAAATTCATTAAAAGTTTAATTTTGGTTCAATTAAAATTTAAAAGAGGGTTAAGTTTTAAAACTACCAATTCACCCCCCCTCTTGGTAGCCTTGGGACATTAACTTAGGTCTAACAACCTATTCACTAGACTCAACACAATAGTATTTTGCTCACTAGGATAAAATAAGGGTAGATATTTGGCGTCCATGATTCATAGACTGATTCTTAGATTGATGTATATTAGAGAGGGAGGCTCCTAAGATGAGATTTTTATGCATATTGGCCATTGAAATAGTGCTTAGGATAGTGGGATTAGTTTCCCATATATGACACCAAACTGTTGCGAGCTAGAATATATGTGGCGACAGAGTTAGAATTTTTTATCTCAATGTTGTATGAATATTCAACATATAAATAGAAAACACAAGATTTTTTATGTAGAAATCCCTGAAAAAGGAAAAAAATATGGGGCTACGCCTAGTTGAAATGATTCAACTAGTGTTTAAATAGATTATAAATGACAGATCTATCCCATTAAGGATGATCAGATTACAACAATCATTTGTCGAGTTAAAATCTAGTGACTAGCGAAGATCGGATGGAAATTCAATAATGTTTGGCCGTCGGGTGGAAGTCTGACATTAGTAAGTGACCAAGCAAAAATACGACTTCAGTTGGTGGCCCAATGGATGCCCGACATTAGTCTATGGTCTAGGAGAAGTCCGACGGTAGTCGAGGAGGAGTCTAGTGATAAGAGAACTCTAGTTTCTCTCTCTTATTTCTCTTACTTGCTTCATATTCCCTTTCCATGAGGAATGAGGGGCACTATTTATAATTTTCTCTGAGTGGCATGACCAGTAAATAGGAGGAAGATCAATAGTAAGTTGGGAGTGGTATGAATAGACGGCTGATGTTAATAACCTTGATTATTGACCATTTACTAGGTATTTAAATGTCTTAATGATATCATAATTTAAAAATATCTTTGGATTCATCTTTCTGAGATGTTCATTTTGACTGTAAGTTTGTTGAAATCAGATTTCGAATGGCCCCAAATTTAACTTTGGAAGATGACAACTTGATTTTGCATTGAGATTTGTGCCTGATCAAGATAATTTTTTGATGATACATCAATTTGCATTATTAAATAATAATTTAAAAATACATGTTTGAATATGTAATGTATATATAGTAAACTTGAGAAATCCACCATGATTTTTTAATCCTGCATTACCTAGACACTGTATATTAGCATTGCTTTTGTCTATATAAGCTTCTTTATTCACATGGGAAAATAAGTCATATGGTAAGTTGGGCTATGTGATAAAGTATAGTTGATAAAGCATTATTAATGCTTGTTTAACTAAAATATATAAAATTTAAATTAATTTATTAAGTGAAATATTTAATAATAACTGGGCTTAAACAACATGGGTTTTGTAAAACCACCTAGTTTGGCAAAGCAGGTGTCGATTCTCCGGTTTGTCGGTTCTGGCTGTTCTTGGGCGGTTTAATCCTATTCTTATTTTTTACATAGACTGAACAAGTTTGTACGATTCAGTTTTAATAACCTTGTTTGTAATAGCTTATACTTTGAATCATGAATTCTAATATTTATTAAATGTTTTTTATGTTAATGTTTTTTTTTTTAAATGAGCTGGTTGTTGAGCTAACGAGATAAGTTAGGCTAGCTCAAATTTGACTCTTTAGCTCATCGAGTCCTGCTCGTAAGCCAATTATCAAGTTGGATTGACTTACTTACACCCCTAAAATTGATTATGAAATATAGATATTACCTTTGACATTATATTGGTTGTGATGTATTAAGAATCACATCTTTTCAATAGGGTGTAACCCAGTGCAGCATTATTTTTATCTTTGATGAACTTGGTGGTGCCTTCTTATGGCTTCTAACCATTTAACTCTAATTGTGAGCCCTATTCATCTCTCTCGTCTTTACTTTTACTCTTAATTTGGTTCGTCATATTTTGATGATTACATTAGGTATTATTGTTTTTTATTTTACATGTTAGCATTAGCGTATTAGTTTATTTGGCTGTTCAATCATTTAATAGTAAACTTTTTTTATCAATCAAATTTCTAGAGAAAAATTATTTATAAGTTTTTTTATTTTAATTTTTGTAGAACAAATTAATTCATTATAGAGATAAAAATAGGTAAATAAGTATAATTATTAGTATTTATTATTTTTCGAAAATGAAATATTAAAAAATAAGGGAAAATAAGATCTTAATATTTATTTTATTTGTAAAAATTGTCAGGATTAAATAGAAAAATTGGTGATAATTGCATAATTAAATCACACTTAGTTAAATTAATTTCATCAAATGAAGATTATGATAATTGCATCTCAAACTTCAGCATTTTAAAATATATGAGCTTTTAAAGTTTTATGCATTTTTAGCATCATGGTATTTAATTTGCATTTTAAATTTTATTTTAAAATAATAAATTTATTGAAATTCTATAATTTAAGATCTTTTAAAGAAAATTTTAGTAGGGCTGAAGTAGTTTTTTTAGATCATTTGATGTGTGTTAAACATATTTAAAAAAATCTTTAAATATTATTTATGCATAATTAAGAAGTTAAAATATGTTTAAGAAATTGTAAATTATGGTTTGTAGGGATAAATATGCTTCAAGTTCTACTTAATAATTTAGGTTAAAGGCAATGGTGCATTTAGATATTTTAGGATAATATGTCAATGTATTTTAAGATATATTATTGCACATATTTTGAGAGTCAAACACACACACACACACACTCTCTCTCTCTCTCATTCATTCACTTTCTCAAATTATATTATATTTTTTTCAATGTTAGCCTTCTTTTCTCTAAAGAGAGTCAAACACTCTCTCAACTTAAGCATCAATCTCCTCTACTACTACTACTACTATTACTACTCTCTCTCTCTCTCTCTCTCTCTCTCTCTCTCTCTCTCTCTCTCTCTCTCTCAACTTTTAGTGTCGAGATAATAGAACTTCATTATCATAGACTCCTTTCTTAGCTTGTTTAGGCACTTCATATAATAAAAATATTAGTGCACATTTTATTAGGGATATTAACTATTTTCTTATACTCTAGAAGTATTTAATGATATCTTAAATTTAATGTTAATTGATCCTTAAGTTCATTGGGATGGCTACATAGAGTTAATAGAACAAAACCTCTTATAAATCTCAAGTTAGTTCTAACTTCACTAGAAAATATGATTGAAAGGGATCTATTATTATACCACCTATCCAAGATAATTTTGAAAAAGATTTAAATGAAGGAGTTCTAGCTATGCCTGCACTTCAAGTATGTCAAGCATAATACTATGACTTAATAAACTTAGCTTCATAAGAAACCTCTACTACCCTTCTTAGTTTTTTGTAGACATGAATGTTGCTTACTTTAAGAAGGAGAACAAGAGAAACCGTTACTATGAGAATACTTTAATTGGTTTTACATTTAACTAGGGGACCCCAATAGATTTATAGTTTTATTTTGAGGAAACCAAAGGTGCAAAGTCAATTATCAAGCATGATACGTACGCTCAATAGTGCATGTTTTGAGTAGTTTACTAGTCTAAATTAAGGTAGTTTAAATAACAACCAAAATTAAAGTTATCTAGATTCTCTTAGCTTGATAATTTAAAATGGACAAAAAGATGTCATATTATTATTCTAAATAGTGCATGTTTTAATAAGGATGATATTAAGCAAAACACATTACTTTTGAAAGATAATTTTGCTATATGAATAATGTTATTATCTAAACATTGAATAAAACATAACTTTAATATTTTCACAACTTTATTGAGCTATCTTTGGTAGCTTACTTGCGATCCATAATGATATTAGGTTTTAATTTTTATTTATAAATAAAATTGATATTCTTACTTTAAATAGTTCTATTGATGTAGGTCGTAGATTATTGGGTGGATCGGTTTGAAATTTATTTCAGTCTTTATGGGTATCTAATATTTGGTTTTAATTGCTCTTCTAATGCTTATTAAATAGATGTTAACATGGTGAAACACTCATATTCAACTGAAAAATAATATATAACATTTAGGCAATATGAAAATTAGCACTGCCAAATAATCTAACATAAGGGGTGCAAAGAAGAAAGATAAAGTGAAATAGGTTGTGATAAGCCTAAATGATCAATAGATCACTAAAAGTCGTCTCTGTATTAGTAGAATTTATGACATGGATGCATTAAAACATTTCAAATGAATATGTAGTCTTCCCTATCAAAGATTTTGGCCTGTTAAGCATTATTTTTGTTGTTATTAGGAGAAAAATAAGAACTAAGGTAATAGATACTCTACATACAAGAAAGAAGAGAAATTAAACATTACTAATAAGGACTCGAATTAAAAGTTTTCTACCAAATGTAATTATGAAACCTTTAATTTTATTTAAAATTGTTTTTTTTTTCTGATTATTATTGGATCTTAAGACAATTTAAAATGAAGTGTTGAAACTTCATCTATAACATTTTCACAAATAAGTTAAAAAAAAAGAGATGTAGATGGGATTTTGTTCATCATAATAAACATGAATCAAACATTAGTGTTAGTGAAGCAACCTATTAGCTCACATGGAATTGAAGATGCATGCAGTCACTCAGCTACTGTGGACCACCTGCTCTAGCTGCAACACCCTGCTCCACATCCCCTGTTATTTTAGACTGTCAACAAACGACTTACTAATATTCCTCTTCCACATCACATGCTACATCTCTCTCTCTCTCTCTCTCTCTCTCTCTCTCTCTCTCTCTCTCTCTCTCTTTATATATATATATATATCATCATCTATGTACAAGGCTGATGGGTGAAAATATACAAAAATGCTACAGTGAACAAACATTTCTCATATCCTCTTCTTCTTCTTTACTAGCTTAATCTCTGTGCAAATGTTTCTTCAGGGTATAAGAGACTTGAGCTTCACCATCCTCTTCTCTCTGATGGCCGACCAGGAATCTTCCTCGGCTATCCCTCCATCATTTTCATTATTCGCAATGATGGCAGAGTTCGCCGTCCCAACTCCTCTAAAGTTCCTAATATCCATTCTTAAGCTTATAGTTAATCTACAGTTCAACAACAAAAATTATGTTATATAGAGTTTGTAGTTATACAAACTCTTTGCAACCAATGGGTTTGAAGTTCATTTTATCGGACATCAGGCCCGTCCCAACAAAACCCCGATTATCGTCTATGGCATCGCATTGACCAAAATCTTGTCTCCACCTTGTTCTCCATATCTCCCCATCCGTTCTCCCGTACATTCTGGACTTCTCTACTGCTCACGAGATTGGGCTCATATTGGCCAAACACCTCCAACCCACTAACAGATCTATGTGTCTTGGGAGTTTGAAATAATTCAAAGACACCCTTATATATTCTATGTTCTTGGCTTTATATTTTGATTTAGAGAATTTTAATTTGAGTTGGCAATTTATTAGAATGTTCGGATTATATTCTCAAAATTGGGGACTTATGATTTTGGGTCTGTCCTAAATCATTAAACTAATTTAGGCACCAAAAAATAGTTGATCGAATGTAACTAAAAGGCATGCAAATCTATACTTATCCTAGCCTAGATAGGGGAGCCAGCTAACCACTTAACATTTCAGAACCATGAGTCTAATCTTAATGAAAGATGGATAAAGCTGTTGTTTAAGATTTGAGGAATTGGAGTTGATTTATAGAGAATGTCTTAAATAACCCCTTTGCTTATGTAGGGTAATTATGCTTGAATGAAATTAAAATTTTATTAATTTAGTTAGTTTCTAATGTAACACATGCTGATTGATCCATTATGCATAAATGATATGAAGAAATTTAAAATTTTGTCTTAGAAAATATATTTTTCCCTAAAGATCGCACAATATCCTCTAGACAGAATTGCACCCTAAATGATCACGTAGTCTGCCACAACTCACAAGTGGGGAGGTGCCTAGCAAGGAAAATAAGTCATAATATGAATGCACGAGATCCTTAGTGAACCCAAGCTTACTTCTTAGGTCTGTTTATCTTTCTATGTTGGCCTAAATATTTTATTTAATTATGAGTAGAAAAATTTTGATCCTTAAGGACCCTAACTGCATCCAAGCTAAAATAAAATTGGCATGCAAGATATAAACCTTGGAAGATTTATGAAACTCCTAATGAGCATAAGTAAACACAACAGTCAAATCACATAATCAAGACTTAATAAATAAATATAAAAGTCCATGTGGCAAACGTCACTTAATTATAACCCGGGGTCTACATAAATTAAAAGTGGCCCAACACCACTAAAAAAATAACCCATATTATAATCCTAAAGAAGATGCAAATAATTTTAAAATGGAATATTATTTTAAAGTCTTCATTTCATTGCCTTTCTCCCCTCTACGAGCTCCTTGGATTCATCGGGTCTGAGTATCCAAATGGAAAGACCTCCTCCATTTGGATTTTCAAATGAAAGGAACTTGCTACAAATCTGAATCTAGTCCTGTATTTTTTATGTAAAAAATATTATTAGATTTCTTATTGTGCTATCTCTTATTAATTGCTATTATTGCATGTCTATATTTTTCTATGCACTAATATTTCAGGTCCACCGTACACTAGCAAGTTTGATCAACTCAAGATTGGGTAGACTAAGGTTAAGTATGTAGTGAAGAGTTTATATTTTCATTTCTTATTTAATTTTATCTTTTTAGAGTCAAATAACACTTAAGTGAGTGAGTTAGTGACAATATAAGAAGTGTGATTTTCTTAACTAATCGTACTATACGATTCATATCATATTATTTGTAATCTAATCAAAAAATGATTAAAATAGCTAATTATGATAATTAATGCAAGATGAACTAATCATATTGTATGATGTATATCATTTAGGACAATCAGTTGAAATCAAGATCCCATATGCCAATAACATTTTAGGTGATATTTTGAAATTCAAATTTTGTACTCATTGTATTGGATGATATGTATCACATTGTATGATGTAAATAAATATTGCCTAAATTAATCATGTTATTAGTGAATGAATTTAGGTTAATTGATCCAATCAGATCATACATGAGTATTTGACTAATCATACTATACAACACGATTCCTACATGGGATTATAATTAAATCATCGCCAATCATACTGGATGATAATCAAAGTCGTTTGAACTAATTGTACTGGATGATGATTTGAATCGGCTTGGACAATCAACTCAATTCCTTAAACTGATCATCATCACATAGCTCTTCATACAGTACTAACAGGAGTACTTTGAACTAATCGTGTCAGACGATCCATGATCATATTGGATGATCATTATCTATAGAATTAAATTTAGGGCTTTTTGTGAGGCCTTATATTTCTCTTAAGAGACTTATTTCAAGTCTTTGGCTGCTGAGTGTTCTTTAGTGGGAGCTTTGAGAAGAAATTCTAGAAGAGCTTTAGGAAGAAGAGGGAGAACTTGAGTGTGAGGGAGAAGTAGTGTGAGGGGTTCACATGGTTGCTCCAAGCAATGTGTCTTGCCTTGTTCCTCCAAGTGTCTATCTAGGTTTCTTGGATGGCTTTGAGGAAAAACTCTTCAGCTCAAGGACGTGGTTCTCTTCCATAATCAGGATGGTGATAAAGGAGATCAAGATACTCTGCCTTCTCCAGGATGGAGAAAAAGATTGAAGGTTCACTATCGTCGCTTGGAGGGTGACAAAGCTTCCGGCTCTCCGCCGCACCGGGTCTGGTGGAAGTGTTTCGTGTAAGGGCTTCTCTGCCTTGCTGTGGAGACAAAATGAGAAATATTATAGTAATAGTGCAATACTCGGAGTAGAGGACTTTGGGGAGTGGACGTAGGTTATTATTTGATCAAACTATTATAAATCTCTAGTGTGTTTGTTCTAATTTCTATTTTCTTCATTTTATTTTTGCATTTTAAATTTATTATAACTGCTTGGTGAAAATTGTGAAATCATTGCTTAGATATTTTGTTGAATTCATTTTGCTTTTGCACTTAGTAATTATTGCTACTTTTTTTTCAAATATTTAAAAAATCAAAAAATATTATCTTTGTTTTTAAATTCAACAATTAGTTTTTAAATTCACCAATTCACCCCCCCCCCCCCCCCCCCCTCCCTCTTGGTGTGCCTAGGGACAAGTTCACTTAGGCTTAACATCCTTATCAAACTTTTAAAACTCCATCCTAAGGGATGTTTTCCTCCTCTTTGGACTTCAAATTGGTAGATAATATCCCTTTTAAAAATAACTTTCACAACTCAATAATTTAAAATACATATAAAAAATCAGGACTCTAGACAACCTATATATTATATTAAGCAGTTATAATCAAAATTATATAATCATCCCAATCAGTTATATAATTATATTTGCTTAAATTTGAGCCAATCATGATCACTTGGTCATGCTCTTTTATTTTTGGGGGGCTTAACAATTTTTAGTACCTGCAGAAAATTTATTAGTTAAAATTTAATTTAGCCCCTTTTTTATAGCCTTACATGAGCATGACCATCTACAAAAAATTTTATTAACATCCAAATTGCTCCTAACCTAAGAGAAATCTAACGCCCATCAATCCATATCACATATCACATGGTAGAAATCAACACATCAGCAGGCATCATATCAATCAACTCATTACAACCATCATGTAATGAAATCCAAGAAAAATATTGGCACACAAGTAGCGAAAAAGGAAAGAACATCGATCTAGTAAAAAACTATAAGCGGTTATCCTAACAAATTATCTAAAGTGTGTCCATCAGTCTATGTGTCATATGTTGGATAGTTGTTGAAGTTTTTTAGTGACTTTTATTTGTTGTGGGTCAAAGGAGAATTAATTCAAGTTAAAGTATTAGTTCCTTGATGTTCATTTTAGGATGAATTTTAATTGTTGAGTGACTACTATTTTTGTTAATACCATGCCGTGAAGTTTATTTCACATTTCTTGGAGTTAACTTAACAGTCTCGTAGGCCCGGGTTACCCAGTAGTAACTAATATTATTTAATTGGTTTAATTAGTTCAAATTAAGGGTTTATAATTTTTAATTAATTCATTATTTATTTGACTCATTATATTAATAATATATGTTTATCATCAACTAGTTTATGGTGTTGTCACAACGGGCTCGAGGAACCAGACCTCATTTGGTCACGTAGCCTAGTAGCTCGAGGTAGTTCATCTTAAAAATCTGATTGATGTAGTTGCTCTGTAGCCTCGCATCTCATGGTTTTCCATCTTAAAAGCTTCATCATTGGAGTGTTTTGTTTTGTAGTTTAGGGTTGATTATCAGATTATATTGATTAAATTGATATTTCATTGAAATTTTAGTCATTTATTTAATTTTTGGATTTTATGACCTATTTTAGTTCATTAAAAATGGTTTATTTTTTTGGCTTTTTGACTTTAATTAAGTTCCAAAGATTTAATTATTTTTTTTAACTAGACCTTAAGCTGAGTAAAATGACACTAAATTTATTGGATTTGGATTTTTTTAGTATTTGTTATGATTTTTCAAAATTTAAGTATGTTTTTTAAGATTTTGAATGATTTATGAAAATTTGATATTTTTAATACATATGAAACCCTAAAGGAATCTAATTCCTTTGAATTTGCTCAATTTGAAATTTTTAGATTTAGTAATGATTTTTTAGTTTTGTCATTTAATTGAATTATTTAATTTGTTAGTTAAGGAGATTTTGTTATTTTTGCACCAAAATCACTCTAAACTATTTGAAATCACTTCCAAAGGTCATGGATGACATGGAGGAGTGTTTTCAAGAGTTTAGAATTTATTTGGTATTTTTAATAAATTTTAGTTATTTATTTTAATTAATTATTATTTTTTCTTAATCATTAAATTAAGATAAAAATTAAAGTCCAATAAAAGGTCTTTTAATTTTCTTAGATCCTCAAAATTCAGTGAAATTAAAAACCTTAGGTTTATAATATTACTATGTTCAATTTCCTAGAGTCTAACACCCTATTAGGTGTGTTTGTAATTTTCTAGAATTTTTCTAAGTTTTTAGTTAAATCCTTAATTATTTTTTAGGTGTCTCTAATATTCCAATAAGTCTAAAATTTGATTCATCTAACCCTCACACACATGCAAACACACCATAGAAAGATTACAAGAAAATTTTACCGATGTAGACAATTATGAATTTTTAAAGTTATGGGTCCAAAATGGATACATAACTTTGAAAATTTAACTAACAAAATTCCAGAGCAAACCAAGACTCAAGAAAATTATGGAAGGTAAACAACATACTCAAATATCCACCATCAAAGTTGAGTTAATTTTGACCAATAAATTATGAGAAAATTAAATAGGTTTTCAAACAATGATATTTTACTCATAATTCAATAGACAACAATTTTTGAAATTATATATAAAAAAAAACTAGAGCTCCAAACCTTTCTATCGAGCCTAAGAACACTCAATTTGGTAGAGATTCAAAATAGCAGTAGAACACATGGCGCGCTAGCAAATGGACATGTAACACATAAACAACGACTCGACGGTGTGCGTTGGACACATGGCGCACCGTGGGTCATCCCCTTGCCACATCAGCGGGTGATCTGGGTCGTCCAATCCATGCGAATCAGACGGCTAGCCATGATCGTGCCACATCATCCAATCTGGATCACACATGGGATCCGATCGGATGGTTCGTTCACCCAGCGTGATCTACACCGTCTGATTGCAATACACATGCGATTAGACGTTCCAAATCATGAGATTTTCTGTAGTTAAAAAAATGAACTAAAACTTGAAATACTCATAACTTTCGATCCGTCCATTCAAATTTGATGCAATTTGAAATGTAGGATATATATACCCTAATATTTCAATCCATGAAGTTTCAAGGCTCCATGTATTGGGATTTTGAAGAAATCAATGTTTGATGGGTAGATTTTTAAGTTCTTAGGCCTGTTGGAAAGCTGTAGAGATCCTCTTAAACCATATAGAAGACCTCAAGACCTAGTTATGGCTAGATTTAAAGTTGTGTTCAAAACACCACTTTTCTCTCTCTAACTCCCTCTCTCTTCACCAAATGATGTTTGGAGGCTGAGATTTGGTGAGGAAATGCTTTAATGAGGTAGAGGTTGGTGGAGAAGCTGTGGGAGAGGTTTTGAGAGTTGAGGCTGTTGAGAGAATGTGTTGGAGTGAATGTGGGTTTTTGGATGTTTTAGGCTACTTGAACCCTAGCTTTTAGAATGAAGGGTTCAGATTGAATTGTTTTTTATCTTGGATGGTTGGCATGTGTCCCAAAGCACATGAGAACTAGGGAGAAGGTTGGTGCTTGAGTGAGACCTCTCTTAATTCATGGGATGGGGGACCACACCCTTTTTCCCTATTAGGCTAAACCATGGCTTATGCATGTGTTTAGGGGCTACACTAAGGTTTCTTTGGGAGTGGAATGAGCTGGTTTAGAGTGAGATTGGGTAGTATCTGGTGGAGAGAAAGCTTGCTTATGTGGCTTGACCATTTCAAGTCATTTGAAAGCTTATTTGACCATTTGATTGGTCAACCCAATCAATGGAGTTGAGGTGGCATCCAAGGAAGTGCATTTAGCTATTTGGGTGAGTGGCCAAATATTTGGAATCATGGGATCAGAGTCTTGGTCAAATACATGAAAATGTAGTGGGTTTTGACCAAGTAAAATCAAGAGAGATTTGACTTAGGAAAGTATTGGACATAATTGGAATGTCCAATTGAAGAATTTGAGGTGGCCAATTTGGCTTAAAAAGGCTTATCAATGAATTTAATTCAAGCCGGGTGTATGGTTCATTTTGGTCAACCATGGTTGGGGTTGGATTTGAGTCCAACAAGTTCAAATGAGTGATTGGAGACCAATGGGGTGGTCTCATGCAATGAAATGGCCATTTGGCTTGAAATGCCCAATTAAGCCCTTAAGGAAAAATTACTTGTTTGATCTGCTGAGTGAAAAAACAAATAGGAGGGCTGATAGCTCTACTCTCCCCACATTACAAAACATCGCCCGCATCCCTTTCTATATGTTCATAGGACATGAAAGTTGAGGAAGATGCTTCTTATCACACAGCATAGCATCATTCGCTGCATTCAATCTAACCATCAAACAGTAAGAACAACTGCAAAGAAATTAATTTGATATATAAAATCCAAACAAACAGAAACATAATCGCATAGAAAGTTGAAACAAACACTGAAGTCCAAGAAAGTTTGAAGTTAGTAGAAATAATACATACAGAGGCATCGCAGTCACCTTTTCTTGAAACCATATTTTTTCCTTTCGTAAAACAAATCAGTCTTAGCACTTCCAAGATTGACAATTTTGGGGCAGCCATCCCTATCCTTCTCCTGCTGTGTGCATTCCTTGCAATAGTAGGCATCAGAGATGCCGACACCACCGCAGATGACGCATCGGCCCTGAAAAGACCCATAGTTGCACTCATCGCATACACGAACAAGCGTGCAAGGCCGCACGTAAGAGTCACAGATCACACATTTTCCATCACATTTTTCACAAAGCCGTCCGATTGCAATCCCAGGTTGCTTCCTGCACATTATCAGATCTGGATGGTGCTTAGCCATGCCTTCAGGGTTTAACCTATATGATCTCTATAATCTTCAGCCAGATCCTCTGCCCTAATAAGACATGCACTTAGTAAGTAGAGCATGCAAGCAAGACTATGAAGAATGTGTGCGCCCTAAGCATTTTGATTTAAGGCAAATTAAAAAAATTCTAACAACTTATTCTTCTTTTTTTAATTCTAACAATTGATTAATTAACCCAAAACAAATCTAAGAAAAGGTGAGATCAAGCATTCAACAAGTTGATCACAAAATGGTTAATCAAATACCAATCCCACAAATCAATAAGTGATTAATCAATCAAGCAAATCATGAAAGCAATGCAAATGCTCATGAACCTTTGTCTATTTCAAAATCCATTGGAAATCTTGATCATCTTTAAATCAAGCTAAATACATTAAATTAATCTGTACTAATAGGCTTGTTATAAGACTAGACTTCATTTGAGTGTCGATCTAACTAACAGTTTATAGATCAAAAAATTTGAGCAAATTACAAACTTGACCTATTTATAATAAGGTGGGTCAAATTCGGGGTTGACTTGTCCTATTTATAATAAGGTGGGTCAAATTCGGGGTTGAGGTTCAATCTCATATATTTTCGCAACTAACTTATAGTAAATTGAGGAAATGTTAAATAGCTAACCTAAGTCCTTCGTTTTAGCTTTTTATACCTCTCTTATATGGGTCTTAGTTATTAAGTTATATGAACCACTTACAAAGAAGTAAAACTTTTGTTACTTAATATTATGCTCTCTTCATTTATTTTGCCTTATTGAACTCATTTTATGCTCGTCTGTGGAGCTTTAAATATTTCAAGCCATGCATGTGCCAAATCAATGAGTCTCAAGTACTACTATTAATCTCATTCCCTTAATGATATGATCGTCAAGACCTTTGTCAATGGTACACTAGGACCACTAACTTCACTCAGGACAATGAAACAATAGCAGCTTCATCAAGTTGACCACTCATCTCCCAAACATACTATCAAATCAAAACTGAATTTAATCACCACCAATCTAGAGAACATGTAATGTGCTTAACTGATATTTTTTTGAGTTTCACACCTAAAATATAACCAACCATGGAAACATGCACTCACGGGAAACCAAGATCCCCAAAATCTAATTTAAACCCAAGATTCTCCTGTTTTATGTGAAGGACAAATTTATGAAAATGTGAAATAGTATGCTTATGAAAATAAAATATTCAACTAGTCCATAAACTACAAAAAAGCCCGAATGGAGGGATCACTCCTCAACCTCTTAAGCGTTTTTAGTACCCATACATAGAATTAATATTAAACCTCAATACTCACTTGGAAATCACTTGAATTTGAAGCCACGTGAAATCAATTTAAATAACTTTAACTTGATTCATAAGCTAGTTTCACAAACCAAAACTAATTTCTAACTCACTTCGAGTTTAGGTTGACACCTCCAAAATTAATTCAAATTGCAACAATTTTTCGTATAACTTCTTTCATATAAACTTTGAAATAATTTGTGCTGGTTAGGTGTTAAGTTCTTGTACAAATGGATGGAGTTTAAATTCCGAAAACGCATCTTCTTGTAACATCTTCGCCTAAAATGGTTTGTATGATGTTATTTCTATCATTGATTGATTAAATGGGTTATATAAATCCTAAATCAAATATGCATTGTCAAAACCTTAAGGCAATGGTTGATTTTGCAAGTCTTTCCACTATCTTTCCTATGGATCCCTAGATGTTTGCCAGTCCTCCTTTCCTTACAATTTAGTTTACATAGACCTTATTAGTAATTGGTCAACTATCGAGAATTGGTTGTGATGTCATCATTTCTACATACCTCCATTGCCATGTTATTATCTTGATTTCATGGTGGATGACAATTAAACGAATTAAGCACATAATCTTCTCTCTTGAAGGTATGACCCTCCATGCTTGCATCACATTGAGTAGATACGAGTCTTGGGGTTTATTCTTCACTTCTCTTACTAAAAGGCATGACACTCTTATTTGCTTCACATTAAATAGATCAAGTTTTGGGGCTTTATTCTTCAAGCTCAAAGTTTAACATGCTTATACTAATAAGTGACTTGCATGTTATCAAGATGTACCCGTTCAATAAAACTATGGGAAGCATTTTTAAATGTAAATAACTTTGTTTTACGTTGAACTTACACCACTACAAGTTACAAGGCAGAAACATCAACATGAAACATTTAAAAAGACACAAGGTCACGACATAACAATAAGTAGGACAATTTATTATACAGGTGATATGTTTTTATAAATAATTAATAAAAATTGTGCTATCAAAATTATTGATTTATAAATTTTTTATCAAAAAGTATTAAAAATTGAAATATAAAATCTTATATATCACATAAAAAGTTTATGTACCAATAAAACAATATTAGTTTAATTAAAATTATATATCAATATTTTATGAAGTATATTTGGTATTTATAAATTGTTACTTAGATTTCAACTACGCATCGACATTAGCATTAATCATTAACACGACTTTATCACTATTAACAATAAATTGTCTACATAAAATGCCAAAATTAAAAAAAAAAGTATATAATTTAAAAAATGTTCAAAAAAATATGAACACGTTGATGTACCACTAATCAACCCAACACACCTGACAGTCCAATCATCATTGCAATAAAAAAAAACCTTTACAACTATCAATTGTCAGTAAATGTCTAAATTAGTGCTTAAACTTAGCTTATCAATGTATTTTCCTCAAACTTGCTCATCTTGCATACACTTTGCAGCCCAACTTGATTTAAGGACTTGAGATTTGTTCCAACCGATTGACACAAATGGTCTTCCATGTATTAATTGAATAAACTATATATTCAGTTAAATGAATGTATTTGAATGCAACTGTATGCAAGCACATAATACCCATGTATATTTACGTCAAAGTCATATCATCATAATCTGCCCATACATTACAATGCACTAGTGCATATCAATGCCGATTTTTCCGATAACTAGTTGAGCCAACAACAAGCCATTCCCATTGTGTGTTCTCCAATATATCAGATAGACCCCAAGGAAACCAAAACTGAGGGGACACGAGACAAAAGAGTGTAGAAGGCAAAAGGCTAATCCTCAAAACCAGGAGAAGAAGTGTAAAACATGACTCGTTTCCATGTATTAGCCTTCTTTCCAGTTGCACATGGAGGCATCTCAACACAGCCTTTAGCTTTATCAAGTTACTTTCCTAACAAAAGGTAAGAGGCCTCAGTTTAAAGATAATCCTTACGACTTGACATCTTTCATAATGACTTCCCCTTAAATGTATGAATTTGATCTCGATCACACCAATGAGATATAACTTAACCTTTTTTTTTTCTCTTGTCAAATGTCACTTATTCCCCACACACAACATAATGAATCATTTTATTGTTACATCAAAGCTCATTTTTTGAACATTCTAATCCCCCTTACCATAATGCTTTGATAATCTATTATTCTTAAGTGAAGTTTAATCACCAAATTTAGCACTTAAACATCATTTCTTAAAACTTGCTACATAAGAAGGCTTTACATACACTTTAAAACTCCTATTCGCGCAAACTCCTCTCAAGAACACGTGCATTTACCTCAAGGTTACACTAATCCCTTTCAATAATCTTCATTCCTCTAAGAAGAGATCCTTCATGTTATCTCAACTACTTCTCTCAATCATCTTAGTCGGCTATCTCAACTCTCTCTCGACAAGGTATCTCGGCTAGTTCTCTGAGTCATTTTAGTCTATCGATTCTCTTGGTTATCTCAATCGGCTATCTCAGCTCTTTCTCAAAGGGCTATCTTTGTCCGTTCTCTGAAATTTCATTCTATTGGTCCTCTCGATCATCTCAATTGGCTTATCTTGATCATTTTAGTCGGCTTATCTTAGCTATCTAAGTCAATTATCTCAAGTATCACAACCATCATAGCCATCTCAAGCATTGATTGTCTCAAAATATTCTTACAATAAGTTTCAATAGGAAGTAATCTCACAAAATCCTCAATGCACGTGTAAAAAAAGCTCTAGGCTAACCCAAGTAAGCTTCAAAATCATCCCATCTACAACATACAACACAATTTGATAGTACATCAAAATGCTTATACATTAATCCAAAGACTTGCCACTCCTGCTTAGTTTCAAACACTGCTAGAAGATAAGTATCCATCTTTTTGGATATCACAACATATACACCTTCTAGTATTAACGTAACAAGGTAAAGGCTATAAATATCAAATAGGATAAATTAAATAAATGTAAATTACAGTAAATTTAATCACCTAATGAGGCAAACATTCATTCCCTCTCATATAAAGCACATAGGCAACAACCGTGATGTATCTAGGTTTTAGCTTAAAGCTCTCTCAATGGACAACCTCCCCCCCTAACCGTGTAATTGTATCATAGCTGGACATATCACAATTACCTTACCAACAATATCCTCCTCCAAGCTTATTTTCTCCCCACATGAATCCCCAAATGAATCACCCTCTCTATTGGTATCTTTTGAGTAATGCAGGGAGATACAGCTTTCACTGATCACATTCGTCACTAACACCAATGTCCTCTTCAATAAAACCTTTGCCATCAATGATAAAAAATATAGTTTACTAAATTTATTCATAAAACACACTTCATCATCATCATGTATCCCGACCATGTCAGAGTGTGTCCTTGATCTTGACTAATTCTAAAATAAAAAAATAAATAATATAAGACATGATTTTCAGTGCATGGAATACATGTAAAGACATGTAAGAGGTGTCCGTGTTCTACACAGACATGAAAGACTTTTTGTTTGTGCTCCATAGACTAAAGCTTTTCATGTTTCATTAATAAAGAAACCTTTTGCATAAGTGTAAAGGAAAAGAAACTGTTAATATAATATAAATAAAAAATTCACTAGATTAGTTGAATAAAATCAAGTTCTCATAATAAGTCAATGTGGAGACGTGAGAATCTTCAAACCAACCACAAGAGGGAGTTAAAAAATTAAACGAACTCGTAGGAGAATTGATTAGTGATAATATGTCAACAAGGCTAATAATTATGTATAAAATTTTAAATTTGTACAACAATCACTCATATTTTATTCAAATCAAAATCATTTTGTTTCAACTCAAATATGGGTTATTTGAATTTCACTTGATTCAACTCAAAATTAACTTGTTGCCATCTGCACGTGTCCCCGTGCATCATTGTGCCTGCGTACATGCACAAACACAATATATATATAGGTCGGCTTATATTTTTCTGCTTTTGTTGTTACAAACTACTTTATCAACAACTATTTCAAATATATTTTCCCAAAAGCATGTTTTCTAAGGAAAACTTTTGAAAAATTTGTGAAAAAGTTACAATACAAAAGAAGCAATTTTTTCAGTTGATTTCTCTACTACAAAAGTAGTCAAAAAAGCTAACACAAATAAAACATAATTAATGCAGGATCATAGCCACAATCATTTACTTCATTTGTCCTAAACAATTGCTCGTCATATCTTGCTATATGACAATAGTATCCCTTTAGTCAACTATTTATAGAAGGAGAGAAATTTCTTCATATTATAAAATATTCTATACAACCTAATCTAATGAAACTTGGCTAATTTTTATTACATAATTTCTTGTGTAAAACCCGAATCTTGCTATTTATAAAACCAACACCCAAAACTTCTATTTGCAACAATACAGCCTAAATTTCAAAAAGTATTACAAAATTGCAACCCTTTTCTTTTGTTCTTAGTAGATTATTGATGATTTTATTATGGCACATGCAAATGCATGCTTTGCTAGTTAATTTTCTTAGCTTTTAGATATATAAATAAGAAATATTTTGTTAATTATACAAAAATTTTGCCTTTTTAATTTGTGTAACTTAACTTGCATAGGCTACTATTTGAGAAAACATAAAAATAACAAGTAAATAGTAAAAATGGTCTCTAAACTTTCTAGGTGCTTTAATTTTAGTCCCAAACTTTTCCAGGGTCTAATTTTGACCTTTTAACTTATCAAATTCATACCTTTTTGGTCTTTAGAAT